>NC_059187.1:7837764-8137764 GCF_020631705.1 Daphnia magna
AATAACCATAGGCTACACGAATGCACGCACGCACCACATATCGTGTGACCCGAAGAAGAAGAAAAAATAAATAAATAAATTTGAAAAAAAAAAAAAAAAAGAGGAGGAAATAGGAAGGGAGATCCCAGCGGGAGGTCCAGTCAAGAAACGAAGACGGATGTCTTTTTCTCAGGAGACAATTTCATCTGATTTTTTTTATTTGTGGTGTGGGGTGGGGGGAGGGGGGGAGAGCGGGGAGGTTACGTTAGCAGCTTTCTCGAGTTATTTATTTATACGTGTAGACGACGTGTCATAATGATCGTGGTAATAATAAAAACAACACCTCCCAGTAAAAAGAAATGAAGGCCCAATAAAAAGAAAAAGGAGTGAAGAGAGAATGTGTTATAATATCTCCAGTTTCTTTATTTTGTTTTATTTTTGTTTTTATTTCTTTCACCATCTCCCAAAAAGAACTTTGAAAACGTTTCTTCTCTTAAAACAACAGTTAACGCATTAACGTCCCTACCGGGAAAACAAAGACAACAACAAAAAATGTCACCCCCCCCCCTTTTTTTTTTGTTATTTGAAATCTTCATCGGTGTCATTCGAAAAAGAAAATAGAATTTTATTTCTTATTTCGTGATGTTTCCATTTAAATTTGGGGTGGGTGCTTTAATATCTTGCATATCTTTACTATCCTCCCTTTTGTCTTTCCCCCTTTTGTTTTATTTAAAAGAACGTCGATTCACACGGTCAGTTTTCTTAACCCCCTTGAAACCTCCCCATTTACGACTCCACTTTTGGTCACATAAAAAAAAAAAAAATTAAATGAAATAATAAAAAAAAAACAAAAAAGACGACCGACAAAAAGGTCCCGTTTTCACGGCCTCCTTTCAAAGGAAAATGTTAGCACGCCGAGTGGTCACACAATCATTTGCTCGTTGCGTCGCCAAGTCTCTGGGGCTTCGGTTGCCGCCACCGATTTTTTTTTTTTTTAACGTGCCACTGTCAAATGGCATCTCGTCTCCTTGCTTTTATCATTCTCGTATGACTCCCTCTTTCAATTTTCGTGTCGTGCGTGATATTTAACGAAATGTGTTTGACTACAGCGCGCACACTTACCACAGCGACACATTCTTCTTATTTATTTATTTATTATTTAATTTTTTTATTCAGAAAAATCCGATTCAATCAGAAAAGACACGATTTTTAAAATTTTATTTTGATGACCTTGTCGGAAATTTTTGATTTAGAGAGTCTCGACAAACGGCAGAGTCAAATGCTTTTTACGTACGTCGTGTAAATGCAGACGAGGGCTCGGCGCGACAAGGTGTAGAGTGGTGGAATTTATTCGATGGAAAACATTAAAAGATAAAACCTTTAAAAAAACAAAACAAAAAAAGGAGCTAATTGATTTTGGGGTTGAAAAAGGACCAAACAAAAAATGTTTTGCCTTTTTTTTTAACAAATCAATTTGAATAAATTCCAGTAGAATTTTCCTCTCTAGAAATTAGACTTTGACTCGTGGAAACAAAAGACAGGCTATATTTTAGAGTTTGTGTCGTTTTGTCGTGATCGACGTTCATGGAATTCGAACGTGACAGCAGTCAGGACAGGAGGAGAAAAAAAAAAGGGGGGGGGGTTACAAAAGAGAAAATAAAAAGAGGCGAAAGATAAAAAAGGAAAACATTTTTTTTTTTTTTCTTTGCTTTGTTGTTTCTCTGGTCGTCGCTTCTCATTACACGGCTATCATGTCGTTTGGAATGTCTATCGTATCTGTATATAACGTTTGGGGTGTTTTGTGCCTTCTTGTCGATTCCATCTCTTTCTTTTCCTACACCGGGACGATCTAACAGTCGTCTCACTACATCCCCCTTTTTTTCCTTGATGGTTTCCCTAATCTTAACCACCGTCAATCTGTTTAACGGGAGAAATCAATTCCCTTAAAGAAAGAAAAAAAAAGGTGGAAAAATTCTTGAGGAATTGGATCTTTTTTTAAGAAAAAAAAAAGGGAAATTGATGACTTTGCTTCCAAGTTGCAGTGAATTCTTGATGTTGTTAAAGAACTCTCTCTCTCTCTTTGCTGTATATATATTGACTTGGAACGGGCCAGCCCAGCAAAAGAAGCTCATTTGTATGTCGAGTGTGGCCACCAAACCCTGGGTCGTGTGCAGGGCCAGCAGAAAATCAAAAGAGGGAAATTCGAATAAGGGAAGTAACTGTCTTTCTTTTTTCCAGAGAGCCCATCCAATTGTCAATAGAACTGGCTAAACAGCTACTACTGTGTACTTGTTCAGCTTTTCTCTCAAACATTTCTTTTATTTCCCCAACTATTCTGACTTGTTTTGTTTGTTTGTTGGGCCTCCAATGTCTCGATTGCAGTCATGTCCACACATCAGCCGCCCCTTCTTTTTTCACGTTCAACTATAGACTCGCACACGTTAGGCTTGTACTGCTCCTCTATCGTATAGATATGCAGACTGGGAAACTTGGGCGCGGTCCAAAAGGGGCGAGAAGGTGATAGAAAGAGGGGAAGAAAACAAAAAACAAAAAAACCGATCGTGATCAAGGGACCGTTCGGGGATGATGACCGAGTCCCTTGGCATCCGAAAGTGACCTTTCGTCGAACCTCATCCCTTTAGTCAAACAAACGCTCGCACACTGTGCAATCGATCCTCTTCAAACTGGACATAAGTGAACGGTTACGTCATAAATTTTTTCTTCTTTTTCCAAAGGAATTTTTTAAATTTATTTATTTGTTTTTGATTCATCACGGCAGGGAAATCCTCGTGTGAAAAATTTAAAAAAATAAAATAAATGAAATGAAATTATGAGAATATCCAATCATTTTTTTATTTATATTTTTAATAATTCCTCTTGGCTGTTGTTGTTGTTGTTTTTAACGATTAGGAGGATTTTCTTGAACTCATATTCCCCCATTTCGGAATTGCCTTGATTGATTGGTTGACGATTAGGATGGGTGTAGCCTTTGGGGGAAGATCGGCCAGGGCGTCGAATGAGCGATGACATCACGACTTTGATTCCCTTTCATTAAAAAGCGAATGTTATTTGGCCGTGAGGCATGCCAAATACTCTCCTCCCTTACTCTCCAGACTTTGTCCCGATTCATTTCGTTATCCAAACCGCCTGTGATTTCACGCTCGACGTTCGTGCCCGGCAGTCATAATCTCGAGATAGAATTTGTATTTAATTCGTATGGCTATCATTTTTGAGGGACATGCACATAGACATGGAAAGGAATGGGTGTGGACATCAGCGGGATTTTATTAGCTCGACGAATCGTTCGGTTTATGTGTGTGTGTGTGTGGATCGTCCTAGTTATCTCTTAATAGCTAATGCGTTTATTGTTGTCATTCATTTTATTTTTATTTTTTTCTTTCGCCATGTTGAAAACTTTTTTTCTTTGACTCTTCCTTTCGTAAATGAAAACGAATTGAAAAAAAAAAGTTTGACAGTTCAACTCAAGTCTTGATACGAAAGTTTTGCTCGGCTCCGGCTCGAGTTGGTCTACGTGTAATGACAATGTGATCCCATCATTCGCAATAAAGCCATTTGATAGACGATCAAAGGAGGGAAAAAAAAAAGAAAACTTATCCAGAATAAACTTGGCACAAAAGGGAAGGGGTATGTAAAATGCAAAGCTCATTTTATGTTTCAAAGAAGAATTTCATCCATCCAGCAGGAGCTAATGGAACGTACGTTTTCGTGTCTATGAAAATGTGGTGGTATGTTAGATGTCGAGGAAGGAGGGGGGGGGCATGTTGTGGCCCTCCTGCCGATCCCCACCCCCCCCCCCGTCTTGTCTCGGATGAAACCTTCGTGCTAATGGCTATTTAATGCGGCCGATATTTATACCCTCCTGATTCCCCCGCTTTTTTTCTTTCCTTCTTCTTCTTTTCTGTGGCACCTCTGAAAGAAAGAAATGTGGAATGAGGGGAGAATAGAGAAGAAAGTGATTTATGGTAACGGTGCGTGAGAAAATCCAACGTTTTCCCCCTTTATCGAATTTTGGGTTTTTATTCTCCCCCTTACGTCGTCGGGGTGAGGCTGTCGTCGCCGGACGTCGCACTGTATATTTCATGTAAGCTATACTCGCAGGTATATATTATACGGATTTCATTGATATACGACACGTATCGTTTCTGTCCCCTCCCTTTCGTCCCAAACTTTTTTTTTTTTTTTTTAAATATATATTACCATCTTGAATCATTCTTCGACAACATTAGCGTTTGTTCGCTAGATTAAATCTGAGAGGAAAACTATGATTTGATTCTTTTCGTCCCCTCTGCTTTTTTCAAAAGAATCCGGCACGATGGAGATGAAATGTAGCAACGTACGTTTGATATACAAAGTTTAGCCGCATCGTACATTATGCACCCCCCCCCCTTTTTTGGTGTGTGTGTGTGTGTGTGTACCCTATGCCGTTTAATTACGGCTTGCATTAAAAGCTAATTTGGATAGTCTGGAAATGATGTTGGAGGGGCCTCGGATGTGTAGTTATCCCTTTAAGCAAGAAGTCTATTTATTAGGTGCTCTTAACCTTTTCCCCCTTCATTTGATCTACAAGAAAGAGAGAGAGAGAAAGAGCTCGTTAAATTCTTTCTTTTTTTTGAGGGGTGGGGGGGGGGACGTGTAGGATCCATCTCGAGGATCTCCCCAGATGACGCAAATGGACTGCGGCATCCGGATGAGTAAAAGGGACAGGGTTTTTTCCTGAACAGACGGACATACTAGCCCAGCGGTCGGTGTGTCTTGTTAAAAATTAAAAAAAAACCGAACAAAATGAAAAAAATAAATAAATAAATAAAATACGCGGGTCAATTGTTGGAGTAGTGGGCAAATGCACGTGCCCATCTGGCGTTCAAATGGTGTCGTTATTCCCTCTTGCGTTACCTTTTTTATTTCTTATTCATTTCTTCTTTCTTTTTTTTTGTGGGTGAATGTGTGTCTGATTCTGACGACGACCACCAAAATGGAATAAACTTAGGCAAACATCAGAAATGTGGCCGCTTTCTCCTGGCCCACCAGCAGATTATTTAAAAAAGACTGCGCATACAGGAGGCAGAAAGTTAAAAAAAAAAAAAAATCCCAAGTGCCTCGATGTCTTTTTTTTTCTTCTTCGTGTGCTGGAACAGTAAGGCAAGTCTCAACACACAGACCTGGAGAACTATTTGGTTCACGGGAGGTCGCGGCCCAACATTTGAAAAGAACAGTTGAACAGAAATGCCCATAACGGACGGACGGCATACAAGTCAAAGAAATCAAAAGAAGAGACACACAGTCTAAGGGCTATTGGGGTTAGATCCTATTAAATATGTTAGTGTATAGGATTCTAGTAGTAATAGTAGCAGTAATGGTAGTGTGTGTGTGTGCGTAGGGACAGGGGTCCTTGTGCATATATGATGGCGATAAAGATGACACTGATATGCACACTGGGCCAAAACAGTGGGGGGCTTGCGTCAGACCTTAACAGTCGAAAGAACAACAACGCACCGTAGAATCGGCGGGGGTAGTATAAGAGGTGATGTACAGGAGGGAGTAGGAGAAAGTGTGTGTAGGGGCAGCCCGTTGGATGCGCAATAAAACGGGGGGGAGAGACGGAGAGCTTGCAGACGATCTACTTGCACATAGTCAAGGGAAACTGTGGAACGCGTCCAGTATTTGTGTGCTCGTTTGGAAACGGTTTGCTTCCATTCCCGATCATAATCAGCCGTAGTGTTAGAGCAGATCCAAAAGGGAGAAAAGAAACAATCAAAGATCTAGAATTGGCCGATGATTTCGTCACGCCCTTTTTTTTTTATGTATAAGGTTCTTAGCATTTTGTGGAGGAATGATGTTTTCCAGTTGGACAATGGCACAGACGTTAATTTGTAGAGGCAGGCTGGAGAAAACTGGAATTCATTATTGATTTTTCATCTTTGAATTGTTTTCTTTTGTTTTTTGTTTGTATAGGACGACGCCTCGAGAGTCGGGAATGTTAATCGCAACGCTAACGAAAAAAACGATGAATGAACAGAGAAAAAAAAAAACGAGATTTTCTGGTTCACCCGGTTTTTTTGTTTGTTTAATTATTAGTTTTGCTTGGCTCTAACGTCCTTGATTAAGAATTTTTGGCATCTGTAAAACATCTTTTTCTTTTCCATTTATTTTATCATTTTGTTTTTGTTTTTTTAATTTATTTCCACCATTACGATCGGGAATTTCTGCTGCTGCGCTGAGGTGTGTACGGGCATAATATCTTGGAATAAATTTACCTGGTACATCGTATAACAAAAAAACAAAACAAAATTCGACTTACCTCCCTCGTCTTCAACGCCATTATGCGCTTGATTATTAAAAAAAAAAACACACACAACAACGATGTTAAATTTAAATGCGGGTTGAAGCCACTTACCAGCGATGGTCGATGGCCAACCGATGAGAAGGAACCAAGAGACAATCATCGTGACCGACGTTGACAATTTCATGATGATGCGGTCCTCTTTTATCTTCGCAAACTTGCCAACAACAAATTGAAATGTCCCAATCTCAAATCGACAATAATTAAATTTTTTTTTCTTTCTTTCTTTTTGTGATCGGATTGCTCTCCGATTCAAAAATGTCACTTTGTTTTGTTATTTTTTACCGCCAAACACGCCGTCACTTTCACTGGGGAAACGCACTGTCACCGACACTCCACTCGCAATAAAAACAAAAACCAAATTTGTCTCAAGCAAATGAATTTCAAAATGAAACCCCAAAAATTCACACTCTTCTTCTTTCCGGCAATCAAATAACGGATGGAAAGAAAAAAAAAATGATTGGAATAATTAATGAAAAAAAAAATTACAAAGTTATAATTGGAGAAATGATAACATGTGTTGGTGAAGGGGGAGAAGTCTTTTGAAGAGAAGACGGTGTCTCGAGCGATGTCTACCGCTGACTGAAACTGACTGGCCCTCAGCCACTGACTCTAAAACGTCCCGGCCGTGCCCTCCCCTCCCACTGACTCCTCCCTTTTCGTTTTTTCCTGTAGACGCGTCACACGGCCGAGGCCACAAACGAGTGGCGCATTCCTTTTTTTTTTTTTTTCTTTCAAAGTACCCCCCCCCCCCTGAAAAAAAACGAGGTAATATTATGGAGGAAGTAGGAAATGAAATTTAAAAAAAAATGTACAAAATGTAACAAGAGAAAATAATCCTTGAAAATGAAACAAACCAAAGTCTTACTCTGCGATGCTGTGTATTAGTGGGATAGATAGTCCAGCTGATGTATGCCACATCGTCACACAGTGGGTTCATCTTTGTAAGGTTAGATCTGTTTGGCTCATCATCATTTTCTCTTCCTTCCCCCCCTCTTGCCGTGTGTGTGTGTGTGACAGCTTGTCAAAAAGTAAGTCGAAATGACGATCTTTTATGGGTTTTTTTTTTTATTTAAAAGAGAAGAAGAAGAAGAGATCATACCTCGTGCCAGTGTGTTGGCTCTTTGAAAGAAAATACGTAGTTCTCCTTGTATATAGAAATAAAGAGGCCACTCAATATCATTGACAGGCAGAGAGTCGGCAGCGCCAAAGAGATGGATGATGGATTGATAGTGTACACATTTCTCTTGTTTTCTTTACTTTTCTTATTGTCGTGAACAAAACAAAACAAAACAAACAAAAGTATAGAAAGGGCGGTGGGGGATTAGAGGTTTGTGTTCACTTGACCGATTGTGTTTTCCTTGTGTATACAAGTTCGAATCAAAACGAAATAAAAGGACAAAAACAGTCGGGAGAAAGTGAATAACGGAAACATTGGCTAATGGGGGGGATGAAATCTCTTCCGTCATCCTCGATATCTTTTATAAGGGAGGGTGGGTTTCATACGTTCGTCGTCTTTTGTTGGTCTTTTTTCGGGTCTTTCGTTCTCTTCTCTCTCTGTGTGTGTGTAACAATCTAAAACTGAGTGTGTATATAGGAAACAAGCTTGACAACAACTGCAGCATCTGCCCACTTTTAAACATGTTCTCTCTCTCTCTGTCTCTCTCGGTTGGCCTTTTCTTTGTGTGTGTGTGTGTGTGTTATTCTTTTTTTGGCCCCGTTCCTGATGTGACAGAAGTCGATGGTCCGTGACAGCAAAGCCGTTTGAATAACAACGATTTTTGTTTTCTTCTTGTTCCCGAGTCGTGATGACATTGCGGAATAACAGATTCACGATACAGAGAGATGAATAGAAACGACAATGGAATTATCATTTATATTTTATTTTTTTTCTGCGGGGGAAAAAAACTAAACAAAGTAAAATCAAATAAAGGAAAACAAACAGAGGAGACGGTTACTTTGTAGATCTCGTGCCGCAGTGACTAACGCAATAGTTTTTGCTACGCCTGTGCGTACGGTTTGCACTGTGCCATCAAGCGCTCAAGACTTTCAACTAATACGTCATAATTTAGTTGCACAAAACGGAGAAGATGAATGGTCGTGGATAAACGTTTTGATTTGTGGAGACGATGCGCTCCGAGAGCGAACTCTTTTTGTTTTTATGTTTTTTATTATTGCAAATTATAATTTAATGTTTAGTCAAAGACTTCAGTTGGACGTGGTGGGTAGTCTCTTCTATTGCCGTTTCGGAAAAGAAAGAAAAAGAAAAAAAAAAATCTTTTGACTCCTGGACAGCTGCGGAACTGAAAAGAAATGGGGGGTGGAGTGTGGGGGGGGTTTGGAAATGGATGGATCTGTGTGGCAATATATATAGTCTAGTGATATATACTCTTCCTGTCTGTGTCACTTTTTCTTTTTTTTTTCTCTTTTCTTTTTCACTTTCCCATAAGGCTACTGCATTTATTTATCTGGATCTATTTATCTGTATACTCTGTGTGTGTGTGTGTAGACGTAATGGTGTGTGCGCTAGATGCCCGTGTCAAAACACACCCCCTCGCCCATTTTCCCTCTGCATAGACACACGTGACCAACAGAATAACACAAACATCGCATAGGCTTTTTTCTTATACAATTTCAATATATATATACAGTATATATTTTTTCATGTACAGAGGTGGGTGAACTTGTACGTCCCCCCCCCCTCATTTTTTTTTTAATGCAGAGGGGAGAAAATGAGGGAAGAACACAATCGAACTGTTTTCATTAACCATTGCCATACAAAAGTTGATGTGACAGTCGTAAGGGAGGCGAAACATCCATTTTCTTGTTATGAAAACTGCAATCAAATTGCGCTGGCTTGTTTTATCTTTTTAATCATTTTGCATAGATGGGTAGCACCGTGGTACGTATAACACTTTGTCTCCGTCTCTGTCCTCAATGACTTTTCGTTGTAGTGTTTTTACACACCGTCTGTGTTGAGGACGCTCGCTAATGGGAGGGGCCCTCTCCAAAGCTCACGTCGAATTTTAATTGCTTATGACTTTGTCTTGTTATCGCTACGTGTAACTCGTGTTGTGAGCTCTGCCGAGGTTAAGGTCGTCTTCACGCCCAAAAAAAAAAACCCTCAACATTCTTCTGCATTCCAGCAAAGCATTTAACCGTTGGCAGTGTCTTCAATTATTATGATTTTATTTTTGAATTTTTAGCGCAGGTTATCTATTCAAGAGTTATACGTACCACCTGACCCGCCAGGGCGTTTGTTTTCTTTTTTCCGCCTTAGTTCATTGACATCGAATTTTGTTTTTTTTTTAAGCGCACCATATTAGAAAGTCAATAATGATGCTTTGTGATGCTCAATAAGCTTTTTCCTTTGATGGCCGCACGAAGATGTTTAACGTAGACACAGGCGACATCAGCTAAGCGTCTACCGTTTGATATCGATGGCATCAAGACTTATTTGGCCTGTGCGTACATGTTATAACGTTCGACCTGCGGTTACAGCCGACGACATAATGGACCTGTGTTTTTTTTTTTTTCCCTTTTCTTTCTTTATTTTTTTTTATTTGTGTGTGTGACTGAGGATCGTTTTGCATGGGCAGCACGTGCCTAGATGTTTCCGTCTGTTTGATGGCTGCCTGCTGATGAAATGGGATATCTTACACCGTCGGCCATTTATCGTTTCTTTAATTCTCGTGACTTATCTTTCCCTTTCGTCTTGTCTGTTGACTTTGGCTTGGTTTGTTTAACTGCTAGCTGGGCGGAGGGGGGGGGGGACTACAAGAGAGTTCTCTTCGGTCTTGTTTAGTCGGTTTTATTATTATCCGTGATGTATACTCTGGCCAATGATGATCATGAATTATTGATGTTTTCTTTTTTCTTTTTTTTTCAGCGATGGTCATCTTCTTTTTCTTTTTTTTTTTCGCTTCCACCTGTTTCATCTTTGTAAACCGCATTCGGTACGGTGCTTCGTATTCTAATCAACATTTCCCTCTTTTAGCAGCAGCCAAAAACGTTGCGTCTGTGTCGCTTTTTTTAATATTTCAATTCCCAACAGCCTACTTACTCGTCAGTGTCTATCCTTATTTACGATTTTGAATGCTTAATTAAGACCCTTTTTCCAAATATCGAATGCGGCCGTAATCTTCTTTTTGACGTAGACGTGCCATTTGAAGATGTTAAGAGAACTGCAATGTGTCGGTAATAACGGATAGAGACAGCAGGCCCAGCTTTACGATCGGTTGTAAAAAAAAAAAAATAAGAGAGAAAGAAACAAGAAAAAGCTCATCACGCGACAAAATGGTGTCGAATTTCAAAGCGAAAAAAAAAAAAGAAAAAAAATGTAACCAACATCAGTTTGACGACATTTCGTGATAGCGCAGCTACGCGTCAAAGGATCCCGAGGCAGCTGCCATTTTGCCGTGTCAAATAATAGGCTTAAAATAAAAAAGGAAGGGTCGAAGCAAATGGCATATGCGCATATAGGATCAACATTTTTGCTTTCGTTATTATAGGTGATATTCTCACCACCCATTTTCTTTTATGGGCAAGTCTGAAACTGTTGGTTGAATGTCCAGCTGCTGTTCAAATGTTTGTTATTTCACATTTTTTTTTTGCACGACCCTGTTCGTGAACATTCGAAATTGTCCATTTTTTTGAAACGGAATCAGTCAGCAAAATCTTATCTTATCATTGATTCTTTCTGTTTGTTTGTTCTGTCCATTTCCGGATGGATGAGTAATGTCATCTTGCATGTTATGACACAAAGTTTGCTGCCGAAAATCTATTTCGCTACCCAGACTGTCACCAACAAATGCGTTCCAGGAAAACAGTTTCTTTTATTTGGTCGTCACTCGACTGAGACCAGTTAAACAATATTTTTGCCATCTGCAATAAAAACATGGCGAAACTGTCCCCGTGTTTGTCGACACTGACAATGTTGACATCCGTTAAATGTCAAGTTTTATTTGTCTAACGTCATTTGATTTATTTTTCGAAATCTGCGTCGATGTCAACAAAACAAAATCAATACGTTCTAGACCTTAAATATATAACGTTTTATGCGTATTGCTATCGGTGAATCGAATGGTCTTCACTCATCGTCAGTGTTTTGTTTTTTTATCGTTCAGGTGTGTAATCTCCTTCTCACGATAAGTCACCGACATCTTTGACGTTTCCACTTTCTTGGTAGGGGGATTTCTTCTCTGTTGACAGTTGAAGAAAAGAAAGGCCCCTTCTATTTATTTCAAGTGTCCATAAAGAGGGTTAACATATTTCGAGAAAACAAAAAAAACAAAACAAAACAAAATGGGGACGGTTACACGCCCGCAATAGGTGCCCATACTTTCGCCGTCAATCTGAAGAGACTTGCAGTTCGGATGGCGGCGGATCTTGCTGCCGCAATCATCCATCACCGTCATCAAGCTCGTCTTCTTTCTACATGTAGACATTTACATTTTCTTGTACGTTCTTGAATTTTATTTTATTTTATTTTATGTTTTTTTTTCCCATTTAAAGTTTTCTCCCCTCAAAAGAAAGAAGAAAAAAAAAATGATGATGGCGTTGATGTAACTTTGACTGCCTCGTCGGCTTGTTGGTAGGGGCTCGTTCACGTCAACGGCTCCCGGGACGCGGACATCAAAGCATCGACAGCTTTTTCCGAAATGTTTTCTTCCTCTCACCAAAATGGCTGGCATTGAGGTCAACAACTTTGTTCATATTTCTTCTTCTTCTTTTTATTTTTTTATTTTATTTTTTTCGACGATTCATATCATCATCAAGAATGGATATATATACGACTGCGGAATGAATTGCTGATAGAGCAGCGACCAAATTCGGATACGTTTTTTTGCGCTTAGCGAGTAGTTTTACATTGCACAGTGTTTTCCTTTAACGACGTCGTTAAAAACATTAAATTTTGTTTTTTTCTTTTCTTTTAAAAGTGAAAAATAAAAAACGAAAAAAACAAAAGAATTTGAATAGGTGAAGCGCGAACTGCTACAGTGAGAGCCAACTTTAATAAAAGAAAAAAGAAAAGAGGTGGTGGTCGATAGCCTCCAATAAAGATGAACGCAGATTGCAATCGCACACGATAATCCGTTAGTCGATCAAATGACCCGTCGCCTTTTCGCTGTCCCATTTCTAAAAGAATAAGGACGCGGAACTCTCGCGCAACATTTGATGTAGAGCCCCTACATTACAATCGCTGCCGATGTAAAATCACAGCCAAAAATATTGCAGCCTTTTGTTTCATTTTTTTTTTTTTTGATTTTCTTTGATGAATCTATTATTACCGTTTTATACCGTTGTGCGCGTACAATGTCATTATGTTGTAATGTATATGAAGCCGGCGGCTTCGTATCTCAGAATTCCACATGAATATTCTAATCGCCTATATCTTTTCCCCGTATATTATTTGACTATTTCTCTTTCTCTGTTCTCTTGGAAACTGATGTTTTTGATTGTTGATTGTTAAATTATACGAGGGGGGGGGGGAATAAAAATCAAAAAATGGTTGGATAGTGTTGGTGCGGTGTAGATGATTCCGTCACGGAACACAGGCTTTGATTGCCACATGCAATTGTTTCAGAGTACGAACTACCACACCACAAATCATTCACGTATGTGTGTGTGTGTGTGTATTTGGCTCGTGATGATGAGAGCAATGATTCAACGGGGCGGCGGCGGCAGTTTACATATTCTATTCATTCGTACTTGGTGGAATATTATCCACCGTTTCGTCTTGTAGCTCCTCCCGCGTTCATTTCGTGCATCGCTACATAGACAGCAGACTGGTTGATGATGTATCAAGATATCTATTGTATACAAGCCTGCAGTATGTGTATTACTATAAACACACACACACACACACAGAATTAAAAAAGAAAAAAAGAAAGGGATAAAACAAAAATGGTTGATGAAACGTCGCGTGTAACCCATCGGATAAGCACATCATAATATCATCGAGCGGGAACGTAACAAACGTGGACGAACGATGATGAGATTCCGATCGGTCGGGACCCCCCGTTGTCCGAGCCGCGAATATAATAACGAAGATAATCATAGGAAACGAGGAGGACAAGAAAAAGAACACAAAAAAACAAGTGAGGGATTGTCGTGAGCTGTCATCGCCGCCTCATCGTTCTTTTTCTGCGGGCGGCCAAAGTGGCGTCACATGTGATCGTGGAACCAAGTCGCACACGCGTTTTTTTTTTTGTCCGTATAAAAACATATACGCAGCAGGTTTTTATAGATACGCTCTAACTGATATCTTGATTTTATTTATTTACATTTTTTTTTGTTTAGTTTTATGAGTTTTTTTGTTTTTTTTCTTTCTCCCTTTTGCTTATCCCATGTTTGTTTGTTTTCAAATAGCGGGATAGGCTGTTTTTCTACGAACCCCGTAAAGGTAAACACTAAATATGTATATACATATAATATAACTAAAGGTAATATTGAAACGTTTATATATTTTATTTAAAAAAAAGGGGGGGGGGACGTTAACAAACTTCCTTTTTATAGATAGCCCCGTGCGTGCAATGTCTTTACCGCATGGCTAATGGATTAGAAGACCAGGACTATAGAACAGCTGACTGTTTCATTTGAATTTTTTTTTTTTTTTCTTCTTCTTTCTTAAATCTTGACACATTGGTTCTTTTGACTCTTTTTTTTTTTTTCGGGCAAGTTTTTGTCGTTGCTGTCTTTCTCAACAAGGAAAGATGGTATTCCAAGGCCGAATTCTTTGTGTCTATCCTTGGCAGCAGCAATTAACCCCACGCCATCAGCCACACGCTCTTTATTTTCTTTAGCGACTCATTTTTCGTTTTGTTTTTCTTTTCTTCTTCCCTTTTTTTGTGTGTGTGTGATGATGATAACGACGTTAATGATGATGATGTTGAACCACGCGCGATATCTTGTACGCAAAAGTGACCCCCAAAACGGTTCAGAGTTTATTTTTTATTTGTTCCCCTACGATCGCAATAAATCGAGCCGGGCGGTGCCATTGAGTTAAAAAAAAAAAAAAATTATCCCTCACCGATGATCTGATACGCCCATAAACTCCTGTGGGGAATGAATAAAAGCACGGCATACAGTTTAACCATATTATTAGATAGCGTGATAAATAATAGGGTAGATGGCAGACCATGTCACGGAATTTTGAAAAAAAAAAAAAAAAAGGAAGATGTAACAGTTCATTGGCTCCTGGCTGGACCCCTCATGTGTGTGACGGCCCATTCAGATAATAGTGAAATAGCGTCCGTGCGGACCTTTCATTGGCGATCACAAATTATTCCCTTTAATTTTTTTTTTATTTATTTTTTTTTTTTTGTTGTAGGACTGCTGTTCAAACGGCCGGAATTTCAAGCGGATGAGAAACTCGAATTAACCCATGTAATGCACTCTGAAAAATGTTGATGGATGTACAGAAGAGTATACAGCCGTTTCCACATGGTAGGATTTGATTTCTGCTTCATCACCCCTTTAGGCTACAGTTTGAATGCAAGGGGCCACTTCTATGACGGGCAATGTAAAAAGATTGGAAATTAGGGATGTTTTTCATCAGGACCGAGCGCTTCCGCCCAAGTTGACGGTGATGACCCTGTCATCCGTATTGATGAGGAAATCTAATCAAGTCCCCTTGATTCCGTCCGTTGTCCATTCGTTTCTCTGCACGAGGTCCTCCTCAACTTGTCCTGCCAACGCAGCGCCCCGAAGGGTGGCGAGAGACACAGTGTCGTTGACAAATGACCCAAAGCTCCCCATTTTCTAGTTGTGTTGCGACCGTTTGGGCCGAAAACGAAGATCGAGTCATATAGGGAAATAGGGGATAGATTTTGCTCATCGAGGCGCCAAAGAGGAGGAAGCAAACTAGACGATGCCAACATTGTCTGTCGTCATCGACTTGGCTGGCCATGGATAAGGGCAAAGCGACGTCGATCTTGCATGAGTCGACGACCACAGATGCGGTTGGGCGCATTGTGACACGGGCCAAGTGACACATGACCGCACAGCTGCCACTGATCGTCTATTACCCCCTAATACTTTCCTTTGTCAGCGTCTGACTATTATCCACGACGTAGCCGTAATAATATCTATGACTTTATCCATCCTATAGAGTCAGGATATATGCAACGCCAATCAACTCGTACACATATACAATTATACATGAAAAAAGGGTCGATGGTCTACGGCAACATGACGACAATCGATTCAACCAGATTTCCGTGATGAATCACTCTTCTATACGAGTGCGTGAGTGGGATGCCAGTTTTCCTTGGCCAAGTCAAGTGGCCCGAGGGAAACGTGAGCTGCGTCTCGTAAGGATTGAAAACCATTGACGACCCACTCTTTCATCCGATTTCGAAAGAAGCATTCTTTCTTTCTTTAGTACAAAAAACCTGTTTCATGATCTTGTCTCTTGTGCTTTGGCAAAAGGGCACAGTTTGTACGCGTGATTGCTGTACATCCGTCTATTAAAAGACGACGCACGGGTCGATGTTGATCGATGGGGCACTAGAGTCACTTATCGAGTGTGTGTGTGTGTGTTAATGCAAGTCTACAATCGTTAATAGTAACCGCCTCGGCCTCTGTTTATGTTGGGTATTACTAGAAAATGAGACGTAATACACGTACCGTTGTTGTTTCTAACGTGAAAGCTCTTTATGCAGTACGGTGTCGTGGAGGTCAGGTCACGTGACTGGCGTCGTGATGAGCGAATAGGGCAACTTTTGGGCGAGACGGCGGTCAGAAGAATCAGAGAACGCGCTTGATTTTGATCACGTCGTTGACGTGCTGCGCAACTGGATTACGGTGAACGGCGTCTGCCAGCGTTGTACTATAGAAGATTTAACCCACATAGCACATAGCAAAAAAGACCTGCATCTAGAAAATCGACGCTGTCTCTTTAACAGTCCCGTTAGAAAGCGGCGGAGACAACAAAAAAAAAAGAGAAAAAACGAACCGCAAAAGGCCCGTTGTGATTCAATCTCGTCTGATCAAACGCTGAGTTTTCTATGCAATACGCGCGGCAATTGTATCGATAAAAATTCCAACAACGCCTCGATCATCAACGTGTCGAAAACAAGTTGGATTATGGTTTTTTTTGTGGTTCGCTTCACGTCGACACGCGGTTGCCGCCTGTCTATTCTCACAAATTGCAGATTAATCGATTATGACAGATTTTATTTGATTTTCTTTTTTCTGTGTCTAAAGAAAAGCGAATTCATGTCAGTTGTGAGACGCGTGTTGATTCTTTTTATTTTCTATTTCGAGGTAAACATTTTCCAAATCAAATGCAGTCACGATCGGTCGTGAGCGAATCACTTTGCTGATGTCTGACAATTTACTGGCGCGTGGAACTGCGATAAATAAAAAAAAAATGACGTGAATAAATATGGACGTTCAATGTTTATTTGCTTTACTTGTTTTAAAAGCTTGTTGTTTTGATTATGTGTTTTGGGTGCGCTACCTGTTCAATAATTCTTTTTTATAATTTTTTTTTTTCGATTTTTTTTCAAGGTTTGGCCTTCGTCTTTGTAGACGTGGTGCACGCGAACATTACCGTCAAACGTTTAAAAGGGAAATACAAATGAAGACAAGCATCGCGTCCTGATCAAATTTGAATTCCCTTATTTCCCCTCCATTATGTTAGCATATTTGATTACGCCATCATGTTTTTAACTTTTCAGATGCTTATGCGCTATCGTCATACGTCCTTGCGCACGCATTGATGGCCAACATTCTTCTAGCGGGTTACGTAATCGCTCTCAATAACGAAACTAGTCACGAGCTTGCCCGTTTGACGTGTCCTCCCTTCACCTTAGCCAGATAACTCGATTAACGGTATAATCAAGCTAAGAGGATCTATAAACGTTCCGAATTTATCCCAAAAACACTGAATAACTAATAATAGCATTTGACACAATAGGAAATGCTTGCCGAGAGATAAGGACATCACAAATCTTCGGGCACCATCCGGAAGGTATTTGTGGATGTGTGACTATTACATCGCCATGTCGGGCTCTGTGTGTAGCATTGGTTTTCTCGAAACTCTTTGCATTCTATTTTTAAAGTGACATCTAATAGCGTATCCTTCATTCCTCGCATTGTTTCGCGTATCAAATAACTCTTTGAGTGTAGCGAGAGGCATGTACGATTTGGGAAGAAATCTCTCCCCGTGCCACCACCACATCGGGCGTCTCAAAAACAGAAACAGAAAAAAAAAGAAAAATGAGTAAAAAGAAAAGGGTGCAGTTTGGGAGATGGACGGACAAAAGGAGCAGTAGAGAAAGACGTTAAGGGTCTCTAATAATCTATGGCTTTTCGTATATTAAAAGAAGATCTCTTTCTTTTTCTATTCTAGAAGAGGGGTGGGAGGGAGGAGGAAACTGCGTAATCGATGTCATAACTCAAGCTTAAGGCTTCCCTACTACCCCATCTTTTACCCCGAAATGTACAGCAGAAACGGCTCCACAGAGATGGATGTGAGGGACGTCGTATTAGTGCCTTGTTGGCTGGCCTCACGACGTTAACAAACTTGTCAAGAGACACTTCTCAACAGGCACCTGGAAATATCCGTCCTTCTTGATTTCTTATCACGAAAAAGATTTTTTTTTCCTTTTTTTTATTTAAATTTTCTTTTTTTCTATTTCTAGTTAGTTGGTCGTCCTAGCAACGATTTCCATACATCTCCGGAATGAGACGCAAATGACGGTTGGTTATGCGAGCCCGCTTGCCCGTCTAGAGGGGTTGAATAAAAAGAAGAAGAAGAAGAAGAAGAAGAAAAAATAAAATAATAATAATAATAATAAACATCATTGCTACGAAAGGTGCGGCTTTGGGAAAATAAAGAAATCAGGCATGTCTGCCTTAACACTGCTCTCGCGTTTTCGTTGTGTTGCTGGTAATTATGAAATACTATGAGCAGATGTAATTGATTTCTTAGTTGTGTGTTTTCGTTTGTTTTTCTTTCTTGCAGGTGCTAAACCAACGAAGGATTGGATGAAATATCATCTTTGGAAAACGAGAGCTACACGCACCGTCACGTTTGATTCCCACGCCTCCTAATGAACAGGGCAATTTTGTTCCTCTTGATTTTCCTTTTCCTGTCGATGCAGTAATTTTTATTTGAAAGTGTGGTGCTGCTTGAGGGAAGCAAACGATTTCCTTTACGTTTACATAAGCGACCGTTTCGTTTCCCCATTGCACTGACAACCGCATTACCACATCAAACCCGGCCTTGTAATTACAACCAACCGCCAGTTTCCATTTTTACTTAACCTTTCTTTTTTTGTTTTCAATACAACTAGGTTTCTTTGTGGTTTGTTTTACTTTTAGATGTTGGTGAGAAAACAAAGCAGACTTGACAAGCGCTGCCATCTAGCCGATGGAACGCAAACCTAGTGCGCAGCAAACCAGTTATCAACCTCTTGGCAACGCCGGAATTCAAGAAAGATGGAGCAGCCGTTGTGACAACTGTTGGAGTTGTTTCGCTCCCTCTGACACGGAGGCGCTTTCAAACTTTCAACTAGTAAGTGGGGCTTCTCGCGCATACGCGAAGCCGAGCTCGATTCAACAGGAGAAGTGTGCTTGATTCTCACTTTCGTCCTTCGTTTGGTGTATTGAAATTGAAAAGAAAACACAGAACAGTAGAAAAGTGCTTTCTTATACACCCATCAAGGTGAAAAATTTGTGTGTGTTTGGTGGCAACGCCTGTTGCTACATCAAATCTCTGCCTATCAAGATAAAGTTGAACTGTGACTCTTCGTGATAACCCGTGACCAATGAACCGGTCGTTGTGAAGAGCTTGCCCTTATTCTGACACCGTCGTCATCGAAGCACGACTCTGACCAACAGAATGTCGAGACAGGACAAAAAGGGCAATTTTGTGAGTATTCTGCTAAAACAAATTCTTACACTCCAGCTGCCCACTTAAACCACCTGGTTTTGGAGGTCTAAAGCATCTGTTTTCAATCACCATTCTGATCAACATTTCTGTTTTCATCGGAGAGAGAGGGTGATGAATGATATGAAATGACATCACACACCTGTGCTTGCCACGCAGACCTGTCTGTGTGTGTGTGTTGGTGTCTGTTGTTGTTTGTCGGCCACCCACCTTGTTGAGGTGTAGCAACAGCATTTGCAGCCGTAGTATGTCAGTCTTGTTTTGGAATCTGGGGCTGTATCCATGTTTCCTATACATTTTGTTTGCTAGTGCTGCCCAACAGATCAGTGAACTCCATAATAGCCAAAAAGCGGAGGACGCCCGTTTCAGAGAAAAGAGATAGAGAGAGAAACTCAGAAATGAAACAATGCCTGACATGGGTGAGTAGGTGGATTGGAGGGAAGGTGGTGAGGTTGGGTGGGGGCCGAAGAAGGCCACCAACAAGGAGTGGCCACCGTTTTTTTTCTTCGCCTTTTTCTTTTTTTATTTCTTCTATCTTTTCTTTTCGAGCACGCCACTACGAGACGAAAGAGGAGAGCATCTGTTTTGCATGTGAGCGGGTGACGTCATTTCCCCGGCGAATCATTCCCGAACCGTTTTCGGCAAGGTGCCAGCCCCAAGTGCAAACAAATGCCTTTTCCCGACAACACACAAGACCAGAACGCATCCGGGCTGCCGCTGTGGCTGGCTCGCTTGAGCAGTTTCATTAGTAGAAAACGCGTTTTATTTTCCGACTCTTTTTTTTTTTTTTCTCTCTTCATATTCGTGTTATTTTTCCTGGGCTCCTTTTTCTTCTTCTTCCACCTACGTAGTTGTGTAAAGGCACAAGAAGAGAAAGAGAAATAACATTAAGAAAAGACTCTTGGAACACGAAAATAATAAAAGGAAAGTCTGTTTATGGAATGGGACTGTTTGAGCTGATGATTCTTTCGTCTTGGAGCTGCCGCCGGCGAGGCCAGCAAGCACGAGAAAGAACTCTTTTTGGTTGTCGTGCGAGCGCGTGAGCGTGAACGGACCATGAGCTTTCCTGGTTCTTGGTTCTCCCGATGTTTTTCTTTTATTCTATTCTTAATGCCCGTTATTTTTATTTTATTTTTGTCTTCGTTTTCTTCGTTTGTTGTTATTTTTGATTTAGGAGAGGGGAATAAAATAAAATAAAATGGGAATGATGAAAAGGGAAGAGAGACAAAAAGGCCAGCGGTTGTCGGTCCATCAACGAAGGAACTTGACGTCCCGTATAGAGCAGACGTAGATACACATGCCGCATGTGCGTCACTGTGTGGATTGCGCGGTTTGGGTCATCACCTGCGCACCATGCCGACGTCGTTTTCAACTTTTGTGGCTTTCACGGCGAGAGAGAGAGAGAGTCCTAGAGCTAATCGGTTTTTTGGGACGTTGGCCTCAGCTTTATCAACGTTTTTCGTTCAGCCCCCTTTTTTTTTTTTTTACTCGTCTCTCTTCCGCGTCTGCAGAAGGAACTAACGTACTGGGGGGGCGGGTGTTCATTGCCTCGTTTTTTTTTTTTTCTCTTTTTTTTTTTTTCGTATTTTCTATCCCATGATACTTATAGAACTGTGCAGTGTTAGGATAGAGAGTGTATAGCCAAAAGGGGTTTTCTATGTACTTAAAAATGACGAAGCGAACGAGAAGTTTGAAAGGTTTGTGGCCGACTTTGAAAGTTTTCTCCCCGCCACCACCAACCGATCGACTGGCTTTTTTTCTTTTTCTTCTTTTTGGCTCAATCTTTTCTTACATCTGCCCCTCTTATGTATTCCGGAATTTTCACCTTTTTGTTTTCTCGCAGCAGTGCACAAGGCATAAAGCGATGCCAAGTATCTGGCGTGTACGTTGTTCAGGACATTGTTTTGACCTCCTTTTGCCCTACTCTCGTCTGCTGTCCGATCTCTAATTAAAGCGACGGCACGTACCCCGTGGTCAATAAATAAGAAGTCTAAATATTGTTTAAAATAAAAACAAAACAATTTTTTTCTTTTTTCTTATTACCATCTATTTTTGAAAAGCTCGCGGAGAAAGGGAAATGGCGAAACTTGTTCTTCATGTGATTTCCTTTCTTAAAAATTTATTGCGTCGCTCTGTGTTTTGTATAATAATCCATGTCCTCGTTTTCATTTAAGCGTAATGATTTGTTGACAATTTTCTATTTTGTTTTTGTTTTGATTTTAGCTGGACAAAATGGGATTCGGCTGGTCGAAAAAATCGGGACGGGGACAGATGGGTGGCGCTCCCGGCACACTCTCGCGTCCGCACTCCGAGGTTGACTTTTCCGAGATGGACGAAAACGCGCATATGGCCGTCGATAACATGAGTGAAGACGAAGTCAACACGGCCTTTGAAAAGATGCTGGTAGGTGTCGAGTAAATAGGGAATTTGATCGTTATCGCATTTGGTTTTTTATTTTTTATTTTTTTCGAACCGGCTTATAGATTGTACATTTCGATTTTATCAACGTTATTTATAATTATCGTGTTTTTGTTTGTGTTTTCCCCCTTTCGTTTTATTGTTTTTGTGGCTATCCACGTACAGGATGACATGAATTTATCAGAGGAGAAAAAAGAGCCGTTGCGATTGCAGCCCAACATTCGCAAAAAAGAAATGTTGGCCATGCACATGAAGGGCACAGTCCAGGTAACTTTCATATCTATCATCTGACATCATTTTATTTTTTAGACAAGTGAACGTTAACTGCCAATGGAAACCTATTTCTTTTCTTTCTTTTTTTTTTTTATTATTATTATTTTCAAATGCGGGCGTAGAAACATCGAAATCGATTTGACACACCACAAGATTACATATTTTATCTGAGCAACCCCGACTTGAGCGTTCACAAAATCTACACCTGTATGGAATCATTGAGAATCGCTCTGACAAATAACCCTCTGACATGGGTCCACGATTTTGTCTGCGAGGGCTTAAATCAAGTTCTGACTATCCTCAACGAATGCTACAGAAGGTGATTTACATTGAAAACTTGCGTTTCATGCAAAGATGACGTTTGAATATTATTACGCAGGGACCAGAGATGGGACAGGGTCCAGCACGAATGCATCCGCTGTTTGAAAGCCATCTCAAACAACAAAGTTGGTTTGAAGAAGCTGTTTGAACACCGCGAGGCGCTGACGCTTCTCGCCCGATCCTTTGTCCCATCCCTTCCGGCCGTAATGGTGGAGGCCGTCAAATTGATGGCCGGTATCTGTTTGGTGCCGCCGGAGGGACATGAACGTGCGTTAGAAGCCATTACCACCAGCGGCGAACTAAAGAGCGTCCCTCGCTTCCAGCCTATTATTGAAGCCCTATCAAACATGGAGAATGACACGCTAACGGTGAGCGAAAAGGACCGGAAACCCAACCTTTATCTATTCATTGCGAAATTCAATCGCTCAGCGTTAACTCCTACGACTCACGCTATCCTTGTGCGCAATTTATTCATAGGTGGCGTGCGTTCAATTGATCAACACCATCGTCCTCACTCCGGATGATTTGGACTTCCGGCTGCATTTGCGCAATGAATTCATGCGAGTGGGTCTCGCCGATCTTATCGATGTAAGACCCAATATCCGCCGCAGTTATCCTTGATTTCCTTCGCGAATATTGATAAACATTCCTATTCAACATCTGCTTTTATAGAAATTGGGTCAGCGAGACTGCGTTGATTTGCAGCTACAGCTGAAAGTTTTTGAAGAGCATCGGGATGAGGATTTCTACGAATTTGCGCAGCGTTTCGACAACATTCGACTGGATCTCGATGACACTGTCGAATGTTTCGAAGTGCTACGAAACTCGGTTGCGGAAACGCCAAGCGAGCCGTTCCTTCTCTCCATCCTCCAACATTTGCTTTTCATTCGGGACGATCCTAATGTCAAGTGAGTTTTTTTTTTTTTTTTTCATTCTTATAAAATGACAATTTATTTCATCGTTATTATTTTTATTATTATTATTATGTTTTTTTTTAAGGGTTTCGTATTATAAACTCATCGAAGAATGTATTGCTCAAGTCGTCTTACACAAAAGTGGATGCGATCCGGATTTTTCGGCAACAAAAAGATTTCAAATCGATGTAGAGCCTCTAATTGAGATCCTTTCTGGTAAATAGTTCGTAGATTCCCATTGCTTAAACACTTTAAATTTTTTTTCATTTTGTAGAGCGTGCCGCTAAGGATGGAGAGCCTAGGGTAGATGAAGTCAATAAAAAATTGGAAGAAGCCCTTACTGCTAAGCAAGAATACGAAGCCAAATTGGCGGCAGCAAGTCAACGGATTGCAGAGCTCGAGAGCTATTTGGCTGGAGGCAAAGGATCGATGCCTACCAAACCTCCTCCTCCTCCGCTAGCTATGTATGGTGGAGGTGGCCCGCCACCTCCACCCCCGCTTCCTGGTATGGGTGGACCTCCCCCGCCACCTATGCCAGGTATGGGTGGTGGACCTACTCCGCCACCGATGCCCGGCATGGGAGGGCCTCCTCCGCCCCCAATGCCCGGTTTCGGTGGGCCGGCTCCACCCCCCATGCCAGGCATGGGTGGACCTCCACCTCCACCCCCGCCTCCTGGAATGGGAGGGCCAAGACCTCCACCCGGTGGAATACCAGGGATCGGCCCTCCTCCCGGTATGCCCGCTACGCCGCCCAGGCCAGATATTCTGCCCTTCGGTATGAAGCCCAAGAGAAAATGGCAGTTGGAAATGCCTCTGAAACGAACGAATTGGAAAACGGTAATAATCCAACGTAGCAAAGAATTGAAAGCATATTGTTTCTTCTGTTTGTTTTTTTGTTTTTTTTTTTCACGCTCTATTTTTATTTCCTTGTATCAGATTCAACCGCAGAAACTTTCTGAAAAGGCATTTTGGGTAAATGTTGAAGAGGATCGACTTGTGTCACCCGATCTCTTGGAAGGCCTTAGTTCCAAATTCTCTTCCAAACCCCCTGCCAAAAAAGCACGGGAAGGAGACCCGGATAAGCCAATGAGCAAAAAATTCAAAGAATTGAAAGGTATTTTTCTATTGACTCACTTCATGTGATTCATTTCTAACTCGGTCTCAATGGGATTTATGATTTAGTTCTTGACGGGAAGTCTGCTCAGAATTTGTCGATTCTTTTGGGTGGGTCTCTCAAGTACTTAAGCTACGATGACATTAAGCGGGCAATTCTCCACTGCGACGAAACGGTGCTATCCGACAGCGTTTTGCAGCAGTTAATCCAGTACATGCCCACGCCTGAACAGCTGAAGAAACTCGAAGAATATAAAGAGCAATACGATAACCTAGCCGAAGCTGAACAGTTTTCTGTTACGGTAACAATTGCAAATAGTGGTTACCTTACTTGTGCTAAAAAAATTCTCGTGTCTCCAATTTGATAACAGCTGGCAAGTATCAAAAGATTAGTGCCACGCCTCAAATCCATCAGTTTCAGACAACATTACAATGAAATGGTGCAAGACATAAAACCAGTAAGTGGCGTGTTGAAAACCCGTTTTGCGAGGAGAAATCCGTCTTATTGCAAGGTGCTTTTTCTAACTCATTTAGGATATCGTCGCGGCCACTTTGGCATGTGAAGAGATTAGAGATAGCAAGAAATTTGCCAAACTGTTGGAACTTGTTCTCCTAATTGGTAACTACTTGAATACGGGAACCAAGAACGCCCAAGCAGTCGGATTTGAAATATCATACCTACCCAAGGTTAGTCGATAACAATAGCCTTCTAACCACAAGCTAAAAATTGAGACGTTCCATCTGTTGGTCCTTACTTTTTTTTTTTTTTTATAGTTGACCAGTACGAAGGACGCTGAAAATAAAACAACGTTACTCCATTACCTGGTCGACGTGATTGAAGAGAAATTTTCCGACATACTCAATTTCAGCGACGAGGTCGTGCATGTCGACCGGGCCTCTCGCGTATCCATGGACACGATCCAGAAGACGCTAAAACAAATGGATAGTTCAATAAAGAACTTGGAAACCGATTTGAAGAACGCCAAAGTGGCCGTCTCCGAGGAGGACAAATTCTTTGAAGTAATGGGCAATTTTGCTAGAGAAGCTCGTGAACAGTGTGACGTGCTCGTCAGGATGGGCAAGAAAATGGAAACTGTTTACCTCGAGTTGTCCGAGTACTTCGTGTTTGACCCCCAAAAGTACACGTTGGATGAATTTTTCACCGACGTCAAGACCTTTAAAGATTCGTTCAACGTAATCGAACTATTATTGCCTGGTTTGGAGCTTCGGCGTGTTAATATGATTCTTCTGTTTCGTGAAATTTTAGCAATGTTACAAAGATAATTGCAAGCTGCGTGAAACGGAGGAGAAGATCCGACGAGCGCGGGAAGCCAAGGAGAAAGCCGAACGGGAGAAACTTGAACGCCAAGCCAAAAAGAAGGCACTGGTCGACATGAATATCGACGACGATCAAGAGGGCGTTATGGACTCTCTGTTGGAGGCACTGAAAACTGGTTCTGCTTTCTCCAGAGATCAGAGACGGAAACGAGATCGACCCCCTCGTGCGGTCGGAGGTAATTGTCATCAGATTTCGTTTTGTATTTTAAACATCACATTAGAGTTCGTTTCTGTCACGTAAACCAAAAAGACATCCGTCTAGTCGGTTGTTGAGTTGAAGGTTTTTTCTTTACGAGTTGCGTATAACATAACGTTTCGTTTCCATATACCCAAAATCGTTGCTCTCCCCTCCAAATCCTGTTGGCAACGGCGCAGACCGATCCAACCGAGTTCACAACGGGTAAGAGAACCCCAAAAGTTACTGCATATAAGTTCAAAATTGGAATGACATTATCCCACCCAAGATGGCACGCCGTAACCGAAACGCTTGGTTTATCCCCGCCAATTGTCGGTGTTTGGTGTAACTTTTGTTTGATTTATTTGATTTACTTATTTTGAATTTTTTCGTTTTTTTTTTTGTGTGTGCGCCGTTATCGTTTTTGTTTATTTTTATTTATTTTTTATATTCTTTGTGTTTTGCTGCTGACTAGCCGAAACAGTTTACTTAAGGTTTATCAACACTGATTCAATAACGCGTCAAGATGCTGCCGCATTCATTTTAACAGCTTTCGACACATTTATTTTATTTTTTTACCACAACTTATCGTGTTTTTTAATCCATTGATAATCGGCTTGCAAAAATCACTGTTATCTGCATGAGCTTTTGAAACTTAGCGTTGACTTACAAGGGAACTAAATTATTTTTACATCTCATCTAGCGGAACGCCGTGCACAAATGAATCGCAGTCGGTCCAAAGGAGCACTCATAGAGTCCCCTTCATCTCGGGAAATGAAAGGGTATTGAATCAATTTTAACCGTTGTTCATCCCCAAAAATTGTAGTCATTGCAGGATTCCATTGATGAAACTCACATTTTTCTCCCCAAAACATGTTCGCAGGACATTAGGTGACGATAGACCTCCAGCTCCGGTCATAACTGACGACTTGACGGACGGTCTGACCATGAAAGCGCCTCGCCCAAGAAAAACACGGCAGAACCTTCCACCACCCAAGTTCGACATGGCTGCCGAGTTACTGATGAGTGGAGGCCGAGAAAGGGAAGTGAAGCTCAACAACGGAGGTGGATACGTAGCTTGCTCTGATGACGGATCAGAGGCCGATCGACTAATGCAACGATTAAAAGCGCTTTAACAAATCTTGTCTCCCAGATACTTGCTCCATTCCACTGCCAGCGCAGTAATAAGTATTTTTGTTCCAAAATCTGAAGTCTAAACGCTGTAATCGCGCCTTGTTTTGTGCTGTATATGTTTCCACAAACATCTCTTTCTGCTTCAGAAAATGTGCCATTACGTATGTTCGCTGTGGGTCGCTATCATTCCGTGAGATCTTCCAAAGGGGTAGAATTCTGGTCTATGGGCGTTGGACTTTACTGGGTTCTCAATTCATCTTTCCAGAGCCAATTCGAGCGATTGACTAGGTGAGCCCATAAACATAAAAGACCTTGATTTTTAACGTTTGTCGTCAAAGCTGCAATCATCCTCGCAGTTGGGAGCTGGGATCTTGCTGACGTTTGTGTATGTAATATATGCCTGCCTATTAGTCTCTTAACTTTGTTACGCCTTGGTTTAAGGCATTCGGTTCACATCGATTATGCTTTTGTTTGCCTGCTGTACTAAACAAAAAATATGACTATGATTTATCATGACTGAGAGAGAGGTTTAAAGTTCACGATTCTGTCTGGCGTTGAATTAACGGCCTCCTGTTTATGGAGGAATGAAATTTTCATGATTCAGTGTAAACAATTGAGCTGAAACGTCAAATCAAGAATGCTCCTTTTTGCTCTTTTCTTTTCAGTCTTGCTCAGCAAGAATGGATTCGATTCGCATCGCTCCTTGTTGTTAATCCTCACCATTGCTTTTTCACGAGCCGAAGCAAATAGTTTTATTTATTATTTTTGCACAATTTAGGCTATATTTATTCTTAGATAACAACTGAAATTTTGATGTAAATAGATATGTACAGTTGTGTGTCTGATCGTAACAAACATAAAAACATGCAATACAAATAGAACGATGTTCCATGCTGAAAAATATTCCGTATTATTATAGAGGGAATATTAGTTAGTCATCAGATCATTCAGATGTACTGTACATCTTACGCAGCTTTCTAAAGCGTTTGTTACACTCTTTTTGCCTCACTTCCAAAATCTAAACATAAAAGAATAATGTCCGTTTCTAACCAGTTTAACCAGTTTCTAAACAAACTTTCTGTTTCTGATTTCTGTTCTGTTTTTCTTAAGCTTAAGCGCAGAGTAGACTGTAGTGAGATAAAGCTTCACATTCGCGTATTTAAAAACGAAGAACCCCGTAGTAGTCAAAGCCAAAAGCATCGGTTAGAAAAGAAGTGAGTGAGCGGGAAAAAGATTGAAAGAGTGCCTTCACATCGGATGATTGTTTCGTGTAGTCGAAATACGTAGTATCGTTTACGAAATGTATGTGAAGTCTATGGTAATTGATGGTTTCAAATCCTATGGCCAGAGAACAGAAATCAATGGGTTTGACCCTATGTTTAATGCCATAACAGGGTTAAATGGAAGTGGTAAATCCAATATTCTGGACGCTATTTGTTTCCTCCTTGGCATCACAAACTTGAGCCATGTGAGAGCTACGAATTTGCAAGAGCTAGTTTACAAAAGTGGACAAGCAGGTGTCACAAAAGCAACAGTGACAGTCACCTTTGATAACAAGGACAAAAAACAAAGTCCGATTGGTTATGAACATTATGATGAAGTCACTGTTACTCGTCAGGTATAATATCCTTTATATATTTTTAGTATTTCTGTTATGGTTTTCTTACAAGACCTGTTGTTAATTATTTCAGGTTGTAATTGGAGGGAAAAACAAGTATCTCATAAATGGATCCAATGTCCAGAACAATCGCGTACAAGATTTCTTTCGCTCTGTTCAGCTAAATGTCAACAATCCACATTTCCTTATCATGCAAGGAAGAATTACTAAAGTATTTGTATATTAGAGGAGCATGATTGTTTTGTTACCTTTAATTCACTTTTTGGCCTCCAGGTATTAAATATGAAACCACCAGAAATTTTGGCCATGATAGAGGAGGCAGCAGGAACTAGAATGTATGAAGCAAAAAAACAACAAGCTGTAAAAACCATTGAAAAGAAGGAGGAAAAAATTAAAGAAATCAATGATATCCTTTCGGAAGAAGTTACACCAACGTTGAATAAACTGAGAGAAGAACGTACGCAGTACTTGCAGTTCCAGAAGTCAGAACGTGAATTAGAACATCTGAACCGCCAGCATGTTGCTTATAGGTTCTTGAGCCTTGAACAAGCTAATGTCCAGGTCAGAGAGGAATACAATGAACTCCAAAAAGAAAAAGAAAATCACTATGCTGCTGGAGAAAAACTCAAGGGGGAAATTCAGACATTAGAAAAGGAGATTCGCACACTTCAACAGCAGCGAGATCAAGTTGGTGGGCAGGAGCTGATATTGCTTGAAGAAAAATTGCTCGTCCAAGAAAAAGCCGAATCGAAAGCGCAGTCAGCTGTTAAAGTTCTAAAAGAAAATATTAAAATTGAGGAAAAGAGGAAAAAAGAACTAAAAAAGAGCCTTGCCGATGACACTGCTGCACTGAGAGGTAGAGGGTTACAGGTTTGTATTGCAATAGGTAATTTTTAATTTTCTTTTGTATGCTGTCATAATAGGAAAAGAGGGAGAAGAAAATAAACTTGGCGAAACGTTCGAAAAATTACGTCAAAACGAACAACAGGATACCGAAGCTTTGGCGGCGGCCCAGAAGCGATTTCAGGAAATCAGTTCCGGTCTGTTGGCCAGCGAGAATGGCGCAGCAGCCACATTACCCGAAGAACTTATGGCGACGGAAAAGAACGTTGCGCAAGCCGAATCGCAACTAAAGCACTGCGAGATGACCGCTCAACATCTAAAAAAAGAATTAAAGGTGAAAATGAATGAAATGAAGAAGTCAGAAGCTGATTACAAGAATGATGCGCAAAGCTCTAAACATCTTGAAAATGAAGTAAAGAAGCTTGAAGCTGAACTTGGAAAAATTCAATACGATGAAACGCAAGTAGAAAACCTCGAGCAGCTGCAACGGAGTCTGAAGCCTCAGCTGCAATCACTTCGGGAAAAAATTGAGTCGTTTGAAGCACGATATCCCCAATTAAACTTTCGGTACACCGCACCTGAAAAGCAATTTGACGGATCTGCTGTGAAAGGTTCGTGGGAACAGAAAATCTGTAGTTTTTTCAGTAATTATGTTAATTGTATCAATAGGTGTTGTGTGTAATCTATTTGACGTTCCGGATGTATTTTACGCTACTGCGCTGGAAGTTATTGCTGGTGGACGGCTGTACAATGTTATTGTTGACAATGACACTACTTCAAAGAAACTTCTTCAGAAAGGCCAGCTCCAAACACGTGTCACATTTATTCCTCTCAACAAAATCCAAGGCAGAGCCATCGATGATCGAACAACCGAAATCGCCAAAAGAATCGTTGGCAAGGAAAACTGCCACACCGCTTTATCTTTGATTGGTTTTGATCAAGAACTGACTCCGGCAATGCAATACATTTTCGGAAGTTCGTTCGTTTGCAACAGTATAGAAGACGCGCGCAGAGTTACGTTCCATGAGAAAATCATGCGTAAGGCGGTCACTTACGATGGTGACATCGTTGATCCAGGAGGCCTTTTAACTGGCGGAAGTAAATCAACAGGTCCTTCGCTTCTCACCAAATTAAATGAATTGAAACAATATCGCAGCGAGTTTGAAGAAAAACATCGTCAGTTAAAGAATGCTGAACAGGAGTTTCACATTATGGAGCAAGCATCAGGGCAGTATCGAACACTGAAACAGCGCTACGATGTGAAAAGGCACGAGTTTGAATTGCTTCATCAAAGACTGCAGCAAACGCTTCACCATCGCCTGACACAAGAAGTTGAAAATATGAAGGTCGAATTGGAAGCAGTAGAGCAAAAAGCTGTCGAGTGCGCTGCCATTATTAAACAAGGGAAAACAAAAATTAAAGAGTTAGAGAATCAGGTGAAGAATGCTAGTACAATTCGAGAAACACAACTGAAAGCGGCTCAGGCTGAACTGGAACGTTGCAAAAAGGCAGCTGCCGTCTCGCAATCCAAATGGAAAGAACACGCCAATGAAGCTGATTCGCTTAAATTAGAGCTGGAAGAACTCCGAAAATCTATCGAAACTACTGATATGCAGCTCAAAGGTTTTCTTTTTTTTCTTTTTGTAGTTTTATGTTTCTCTCGGTTTTCCTTGTCTTGGGCGCCTTTGTCAACAATAATTATCCTTTTTCTTCAGCTGCAATGTTTGTTTTATTTTTTATTCCTACTTAATTTTATTTTGTATTTATTTAGAAACCGAAACCACATTAACGAAGTATCACGAAGAAATGAAGATCCTGAATGAAACGCTAGCAGTAGAACAGGGTAATGTTCAGGAAGTGAGACAGCAAATTGGGGAATTCAAGGAGCGGATGGCTGCTCAAAATCAAGAGATCTCTAAACGAATAGCCAGCAAAGAGCAGCGTGAGACTCAGGTTAGTTAAGCGCGTGTTTCTTTATTCATGTGAGATTCCTCCTTCAAATTATTATTATTATTTGTTGTTCAAATCAAAAGGTGAATGAAGGAGAATTACTCATGAAAAAATTGGAGCATCGACTTTCTAAAGCAAAGGACGACGCCAGAGATTCGGAAAAGCGCGTTGAAGCAATGATGGAAAAGCACCCATGGATAAGTGAAGACCGACATCATTTCGGAGTTGCTGGCTCCAACTACGATTTCAACGTTATCAACGGAGCAGAATTAGGACAACGCGTGAATAAATTGGAAGAATCCATGAAAAAACTAGGCCGCCATGTAAACGTTCGATCCATGACAATGTTGACGCAAGCGGAAGCACAGTATAATGATTTAATGCGGAAAAAAAGGATTGTAGAAGAGGATAAAGCGAAGATTGAAAATGCCATATTGAAATTGGACGAAAAAAAGAAAGAAACTCTTCAAGTGGCTTGGGAACAGGTGACTAAAGACTTTGGCTCCATTTTTTCTACGCTGTTACCCGGAACGAAAGCAAAGCTTCAGCCACCAGATGGACAAACCGTGCTGGACGGTCTCGAAGTAAAAGTTGCTTTTGGTGGTGTGTGGAAAGAGAGTCTGGCTGAATTGAGCGGTGGCCAAAGGTCCTTGGTCGCGCTTTCCTTAATCTTAGCCATGCTGTTGTTCAAACCAGCACCTATCTATATTCTTGACGAAGTGGATGCAGCCTTAGATTTATCTCACACTCAAAATATTGGAGTAATGTTAAAACAACATTTCAAACAGTCACAGTTTATCGTTGTATCTTTGAAAGATGGTATGTTCAACAATGCTAACGTCCTGTTCCGCACCAAATTCGTGGAGGGCATGTCAACGGTTAGTCGTCTGGCTCAGCAGCCTTCGGCTTCTTCCCATTCCCGTCCTGGAGAAGAAGACGAATCTAGGCCCAAGAAACGAAAGTAAAAAAAAAACTATGCTGAATTTAAATTGTTAATGCGTACCATTTTGCTTTTTTTAATTTTTATTATTTTCTTCATGAATTTCTTTTTAAAAGCGAGCCTACTATCCTCTTGCGTAAGATTGCAATGCTGTTAATTAAATACAATTAAGCTTAACGATTTTTCGCTTTCATCAACTTTTAATTATGAGTTATGACTGAAGGCTGACGATCACAAGTAACTATGAGGCAACAAGGTCTCTGAGACGGCGTCTTAACGTGCAGACAATAAATACGCCAATGCTAAAGAATAGGGCCTTCCAAAGAATCGATTCTTTTCAGGTCTTTTAACGATTGTTGCAACTCTGATTTATTGTTTAGCTACAAGCCTACAACCCATCAAGGACGACGGAACAATGAAGTAGCAACTAGCAAATTTGTTTAGTCTTTGCCGGTGGCCGCCATGTGAGTAGCATATGGAGGAGGAACTGATTTTTGATTATTATAGCTGCATTTAAAAGAAAAGTGCTAGAGTAATCAATATCACGTTAATCATTTGGACTATTATGTTGAAAACGTTGATATAAATTAACTGTCATTGGATTTTATCAAAATATGTTTGTTGAAATAAAAAAAGAATTTTATATTTAGTAATGCATGTCTCATTGTCAGGTTCTGCTGAGCTGAGAAATGTTTCTTGGAAACCCGAAAAAATAAACTTACCTGGTCCTAGTGGCAACCTATACCTACTAAATTTGACAATGGTACTTATCTCCCACCAACTTTATTGATTTCCTGACCATGGGCACTTAAAGGAATTGGACTATGACCTAAATCGGTAAATTTTTTGCTAATTTTTATACAGATGTGAACACACAATTTGTAATGAATCTTTAGGCTAGCAGCAAATATTTTGAAGTAAATTTCCGAAATGAAGAACACAGCATACGAAGACAAGCTTCCAACATGTATTTGTTGATTCATGATTGGTTTCTGTGATATTTTGTCTTCAGTGTTGATGGTGGCCTAGTTCAGTATAGAAACAAAGTGACCAGAGAGTCTAAATAAAAAAAGTCCACATACTAAACAGTATGTGTTGATGTGATCGCAGCTCAAACATGCAACAAGGGTTGGTCAGTTCCTGACCCAGTTACCTGTACTCCTTATGGCCATCCTTTTCTGCTTAAATTCGTAAATCTGGAAAAAATTTCCCTTCTGCTGGATACAGAATCTTATGTATTTACTACTTTACCTGAAATAGTTCAATCCATCAGGTGGCTCGAGGACTGCAGAATTGAATTCTTCCCAACCGCTGTGACCTGTGCTAAAAGGAAGCACCACTGTAGTGCGTTCCCCCGCGAAGAAGGATAAACACGTATTAATTGCAACAAAGTTGTTGACAATGACATTATTTTAAGACTTTCCGAAGTCTAGCATCATCAATTGATTCGTTGGTTGAAATTTCGCGAAAAGTTTACACGTATTCTACAGTTTACGTGCTGGCAGGTGATACGTAAAGTTGAATTTATGCCTGGTGATGATACAAACTTATGGAGATTCGCTGGAACAAGAAATTGGGTCTGACCTTCGATGTTCGAAGATCCGAAAATTGATACCACATCAAGATGATTTCTCTGGGTGTCGAAGATGTCGCCAGTTAAATCATTTGTTGTAAAACAGTAATAATCCAGAGCCCACGAAGCAAACCATCGAAAACTAATTTAACCTCCCGCACTTTTTGTTCTTTAGACCAGTAGCCGTGCGACAAAAGCAGACACCAAATTTGACTGTATATTTCACGGTTTCTGGAGACGATTTAACAAGTTAAGGAACAACCAAACTTTATGTTGCTCTTGTGATGGATTTGGATTATTGGTAAGTTCTGCTTTTGTTCCGACAAACTCTTGTTAAACTGAAATGGAATAATATGGCAGGTGGTTTTCTACATTTTCGTACTAGCACAGCTATTCCTTACATGTATGAATCTAGTTAATCAAGAACATTTAATTGCATATTGTTGGGGAAAATTTTTTTACGATTGATGTGTTGTATTCCTAATAGAGCAAGGCTTTCAATTAGATTTGTTATTCCAATAACCCTTCTCTTTTTTGCCACTGTTGCAGTGAATCAGATGCAAATACTCGCTTTTTTGTCATCTTAATGAATGTTTGTTATTGTTCTTCTTAGGTCGGAAAATGGAAAGCGTCACTACCTAGCTGATTACTCTCATTTTCGAATACGGAGCTCTTATAAATCTGTATTGATTAGTTTTTGGTGGAAAATTTATGTCGAAGACTGGAGTGAACTTCTTTCCCATAAAACGATATCTAACATTGACAACATCGTTGCTGTGTCGAAAATCATGTATAATCTCCTCGGCTATGTGAGCTTCCATGGTTGGTAATTTTTAGTTCAAAAATTTCTTTATTTGGTTATTTCATCTTGCGCCTTTGCCTTTTTTGGGTGTCCCGCAATGCATTTAGGAAATCGGATGCGCATTCACCATATCTACTTCGATCAGTGTGAGGAACTGTGTTATCGTTGGGCTGCCAACAAGGTTGAAATACTGTCAGAAGAGAGCGTGCCGCTTCTTCGTTTACGTTGCCCTTATGTCCGTACGAGAGTATGGTTGATTGGTACCGCGGCGAAGCAAAAAAACTGGGACAAGTCCGTGTCAGTGGCTGAAAGCGAGTGACTCGAACCCGTCCAGCTGGCTGACAGCTAGTTTTGTATGAGTTTTCCCGACTTTCGCTTACAGCACTTGAATGTGTCAATCTGCATACGGAAACCAGTCGATACGAGCCCATTCTGCAAGGCAGAGCTAAACTAAAATTGCCTCGAGAAAGTGAATAATTGCTTGCAGAATAATCGTATCTTTGTATTATTTCTTCCGTAATTCTTAGTTCCGTGGATCTCTCGTGTGTATAAAGTAAGTTGGCAAAGAGGACTCATTGCTGGCGGATACCGCATCAATTCTGGTAAGAAGCATGCGTTTAGTTATTTATTTATTTTTACAGATAAATACATGCCAGTTATACGAGATAGGCTAGCAAGATTCTTGTGATGAATAACCTATTGAATCTTCGATAGAAATATTCCACATTAATCCTCGACTGCATTTCATCATTGATGCGGTCGAAATCATCATTTCGCTAAACCAGCACAGTGTCCTTGAGCCAAAAGTAATCCTACGAATTATTTTTTCGAGCCTTCGTTGTTTTCTAGTTAGGTCAATGAGACTAATATATGCGAATATCCTTTAGTACGGGAAGTCTTTGAAGAGGCTGGAGAAATTTATCTTATTTAGAAAAAGAAGTCTCAAGCGTAACTGGATAAGCAGAAAGCCAAATGAAAAAAAAGTGTGGCAGTGGCTTAAAGTTGAAGAGTTATTCCAAAATGAACGACAGAATTGAACTGCCAAGACTCAGCGAGCTGGAATTTTACGTCTTCTACTTCATTCAACTTTCAACTATGAATTTATGCAGCAGCAGTGCTCCGGACACACGGCAGAAACCGGCGAAATCGTTGCAGTCAATAGGAACGCCTTAAAAAAGCAATTACATGTGTACATATATTATTTCCCTCATTTTTTGCTGTTTTATACGATTGCCAATTGATTCTCTGGTGTCACGTGTCCCATGACTTGGTCTCTTTTCGAAGTTGAGCAATTCCTTTTACAACTCGCGCTGGTTGTAAATAAGGATAACAGATGGCGCTACTGCACCTGTCTTGTGTGAATAAACAAAGTGTGACTAGTAAAATCGGTGTTCGAATATTTTGTTAAGTGTGTAACATTTCAGTGATTAGTTTGATTAAATTAAATGGTGTGATTTCAACTACAGAGAGTTTTTTATTCTTCTCTGTGTTTTCCTTAAGTGAGGAACATAAAGTGGATTATTGTGTGTGCAACGGGTAAACTTTTGATCAGCAATGGCAGCTGCCAAATCCAACCTATTACTTATACACTCCATGCTATTCTATTGCACGTTGAGAGGTATTAGACATAAATTTAGTTCTCAAATTCCAATAGCCATGATTCTGCTTTTCAGAAGTAGTTGGTGAAACCTAAATAGCAAAGGATACTAACAGTGAAGATGATAGAAATGACACAAACCATATGAATTGGAATACCATCATGCCAAAAATGCCATTCTGCTACTCTTACTCATTCATCACGTCCTGTCAGTTTTTATCTGAAAAATGCACCATTATGTTGAGTTGCAAACCATTAACCATAACCATTTCAACTATTTTCTCGTCATTTCCACTTAACCTATCAAGTGGCAGGATTTTGAGTTGCGGGGTATGGTATTAGACTTATATTTGTCAATCAGTATTGAATTGGTATCTTTATGCTTTTATTTCTAGCTCTTGTATCTAAAATGAAATGGATGCTGGCCTCGAAGGAAGACACCAACAATGCAAAATCAATGGATCGTAAAACCACATTTCATTCTATACTGTTTGCCCACTCATCATCTTATGTAAGTTTCAATCCGGTAAAAGCCAGTTCCTCTATATTGTGTTATCAATGGTTAGCAAACAATATTTTTGCAGCCTCCTTTTATTTCTACTTTGACAGCCAACACGCGTCTTCGTCTCGCCCGTCGCCCAATTTTCGTCTCGCCCGTCGCCCAATCTTCGCCTCCCCGTCGCCCCATCTTCACCTCGCCCGTCGCCCCGTCTTCGCCTCGCCCGTCGCCCCGTCTTCGCCTTGCCCGTCGCCCCGTCTTCGCCTCGCCCGTCGCCCCGTCTTCGCCTCGCCCGTCGCCCCGTCTTCGCCTCGCCCGTCGCCCCGTCTTCGCCTCGCCCGTCGCCCCGTCTTCGCCTCGCCCGTCGCCCCGTCTTCGCCTCGCCCGTCGCCTCGTCGCCCCGTCGCCCCGTCGTCACCTCGTCATTGTGGTATCGTTGTATTTTGTAATGTGTAATTATGTAATGTTAATTAACCCGTTGGCTGCCACCCACTTTGATCCCCTTTTTTTTTAGCTTGTTAGGGTCCGGCAGCGCTGTTCTGCCCAATGGTCTATATGCCATGGGTGGGACAGTTGCACAAGCCGTGTGGCTCAAAGTCGATCGTCGAGGCAATGCACCATTAGGAACTCCCCCCTTGTCGATGCGGTGATGGTTGCCTGGGGTGTGCATTCCCATAATGGCTTCCATCATCGTGTCAGCCCGGACTTGTCCCCCTTGGTCGTAATCTCTATGATCACGATGTAGCTATTGTAGATGTAGTGGCGTGGCAGCCAACGGGTTAGTTGTATGTATTGTATGTATTGTATTGTATATCTTGAATTGTATTGTGAAATGTAATAAGTGGTGGAAATGTGGGTGGATGGAGGGACAATAAAATCAATTTTAATTTCTCATTTTTTGTTATATTCACTTGAATATAGTTATCAACTCAGTCGGGAATCGAACACTAGAGCTTCAGTTTCTAAGTCAAGATGCTTTAACCATTAAGCCATCAATGATATTTCATATCGAACTACAGATTATAAATGACCTTGTTTGCAGTGCATTCGTCGATATGAACTTATGTGTTAATACAAATATTTATATTCCTATCATGGCATGATGGTAGGATACTTGTACGTGGTCATCGAAGTCAATGGTTCAACTCCATTAGATGAGTAGAATGTATATAAGATTCTGAACCCTACATTTTCACTACATTTTGAAATAAATGTTAAACGATACAATCCTCTCTTGAATGCCGTATTTAAACTTAGACATTCCCATTTATATCATTTTAGTTATCTCATTTAACATAACAATTTTTGCTTTAATTCTTTTTATTCTCACATGGGATTCGAACCCTATTCCTTCGACTTCCTTCGCCGATGCTCTACCACTGAACTATGAATGCCAATTTATTTTTACTATTAGTCCGTGTCACTTTGAGAGCAAATTTTGGACTTAGAATAATTTGATTAAAGTTCCACTTACTTGACTGTGTGTTTTGCAACGAAATCTGTAACCTATAAGCAGAATACACATTAAATACAACAACGCGAATGACAACAACAAGCTTTGCATTTAACTGCATTTAAATATAATATTGCATATATCATCAATGGGATTTGATCCCACAACTGTCAGCATCATAAGCCAGCGGTTTACCTCAGAGCTATCAATCTTGCAATAATTTTTGCAAGATTAACAAATAATGTTGCGAATCTAAAAAAATTGTCGAGACAATATTTTCGTACCATACCAACTGTAAACAAGGAGAATTAATGAGCGTCTACGTATGATTAACGGTTCAATCGTTGAGCCTCGGCAAGTGACGCTGAAGATTTGGGGATCGATTACCCAAAAGAATAAAATTAAAAAATTATAAGACTGAACAATTTCAATTGGAGAAATATTCCATAAGGATCCATGCTCCACCGTTGAGCCATGAGACATGTAAAGCTGTACACTAATTGTCCTACCCATTTTGGGATAATTTTTGACTCTTGTAATTGAATTTTTCATTAGTTTCTTTAAATTTCTTGTTTTTTGACTCTTGACAACGGATTAAGGATTTGGGAAATGAACGGATATTTTGTCCAGTGAAGCCGAACTAAATTTTTTTGGCAAATCCTCACACTTTATTGAGTACGATGGATTATCAAGTTTGCTATGTTTTAAGATATTGGACGGATGGTTATTTCAGAACGATTCGCAGTTGTTTTCTTAAATTATAACAAGATTTAAATTAAATAATTAAAAGCGAAAGTGCTTACAATGATCCAGTGGCTCGAAAAATTCAGCCATTTCCACTTCTTAATTGCATGCAACCAGCTATAACCCTCTTCTTGCAGTTTGGAGGAATCGAACATAAGTCCCAAATAAGCTAAATGGAACATGGCCAATAAACTAAAACAAAAATTGCAAATTCTTACAGCCCAATGACTCTCTTTCCACTGGTGTCCGCAATTCGAACCACATTTTCGAGCTTGTATACAGGCGCTGAAGACAGATGCCAGTTTTTGGCGAATGGCATGTTCGGTATATGTATAGAACCCGAGGGACAAAAGGACGGCCGCCAACTGGAAATTTAGCCCATGAAGAAGAGCGCTCAAGCCATAAGTTCCGAGGATAGCAAAAAATGTTCCATATGGTCGAGCGACACGGAAAACATCTGCAACACAATTAATCTGCAATTAAGATATCTTCCAATTGTAACGTTAAGAAAGTGAACCCAATGCACTTACAGGTTTTAAGCCAAGTATGCATGGGGACATTCCAATGAATCACGACTTCAACCAAAGAACGCGGCAATTCAACGTGCCATGGCCTGGTTACTGTCACACTCCATCGGCCTGTCTGGGAAGTGTCAATGCCGGCTGCTAACGAAGTGAGCTCTGACAAATAGGAAACGAAATAGTGGCTAGTTCGGAATGACATTGCGTCACGATAAGCCAAAAACCACCTGTTGAGACAACCAACATTAATTGATATTTCAGACTTTAACCTTACAACTCTTCAATACTTAGATGACCCAGATGGTATCAGCCAAAGCGTAAAGCAAGCTGAAACTGTTAGAAAGAGTAGCGACAGTACAAACGTCTTAAGAATGTTAACGACACATCTTCCAAGCTGCAAATTAAATGATTCCAAATTAGACTTACAACTAACAATTTAGATAGATATTAATTACACAATGATTGTGAGTTTCAATGTTCAGATAATCTTTATATGGGATCCAAGGTCCAAATGACACAGTTCCCACATTATACAGGTACCCAAAATAAGGCAAGGGCTTGGGTAAGTTTGGTAAGACATTTTCATCCAACTGGAAACCAATCGATATAGCCCTCTAAAAAGATATAAAAGGTATAAATTTAGAGAAAGTGTACAAACATATGTAAAAGTAGATAAAAGTATATAAAAGTACAAAAAAGTATGTAAATATAGTGAAATGTATAAATAAATGTAAATATAAATCTTTAACAAAAGTATAACCAACATATAAAATTTGATCAAGGTAAGCTAACACATCATACCATGGCCACAAGCATCTGGGCAGCTCGAATCATATGCCAATGCACAGCGTCGACGATAAACAATTCACTACACCAAACAATGACACTTTTAGGATTACAACTAGTTTGTCTTTTAGTCAGCACATATGATAATTACCATATCAAAAGAAATGAAATGCATATCAACATGCACATCCAACCATTAACTTTCTTTGACCCACTGGAAGAAGCAACTAGTGACAAGTATGCAATCACTCCTTGTGCTAGCATGTAAAACAAGTGATGGCCAAAAAAATGGTACATGACCATTGAACCACAGACGATTGATACAATATGGCTGAACTGCTGAGGAATCTTCACTAAATTTAATAGTTATCATGTAGAATTTATAGAGTTTACCTAGGAACCAAATTTGGGAAAACTTAATTACCAGTTTGTGTTGTTATCCTGTATACTACACACCAAGCCACTGCTTTGAAAATATGATTTAAACCATCACTAATGGTTGGGTAGATGCAGCTATAATAGAGCTGATACAGAGACATGGGAGGAAGGCCTTCCTGTTCATTCCATGGTGACAGTTTATCGTCATCAGAAAGAGCATAATTATCAGGATAGAAATCTGGATAAAAATCCTCTTCTCCTTCAGGGCCTACATCATAATCATAATCAGCCATGACAAACAGTACTTTGGTATATCCTGTATAAGTGGAAAATGGTAATAAAAAAGGATGAACAACTGACTTATTATTTGCAAACATGATACATAATCTACAGTACTACAACAAATGTACAGTAAATTAGACAAACAGCATTGATTACCACCTTTGTTGGAGTGGGGGGGGGGGACCTTTAAAGTCTCGACATGACGAACTCCGTATTTTGCGACGAATGAAAAATATTGACGCCCAAAAATTGTGGTTTTACCGGTACGCACACACTACACCCAAGACCCAACCAACCGTTTCGATATTCGAATGGTGTAGCAGGCGAACAAAATCTATCTTTCACAAAAATGTCAGACGGCCGACGGCGCCCAATGCATCATGCTATTTTAGAGATTTTGCTTTCACTAATCGATTTAACTCAGTCTCTGTATGAAAATTGAAACAGTGGAACTTTGTTATAAAAATTGAGTTACGAACGTACGCATAGTTTTTCAGCAGATCTACAGTAGTTATCGTCAGTTTAGCAAAAACAGAAATTTTTGCCTTTGACCCAGGAATTACCTACGAGATGGCACCAGTTGAATGTTATTGAATACTAGACAAATAAAATTCAAAGCGATAACAAGCTCTGTTTGTAATAATTCATTCCGCAAGTAACCCGCACTCGACATGACAAACTTTAAAAATCACTTTCAGAGCAAATTTTAATATCATAATTATCGTAAAATGAGTGAAACGAATTGGGAATCGGTCTACAATGAATACTATTGGTGGTTAAATGTATACAGTATGTTCGTTATTTACATATATACGGCCGCTTTGACGAACGTGTTTAACAAACATTGACTACATGGACGCATAAAACGATTTAATAGAATTGGAGAAAATTAAAACAGATTTAATAGTTGCGTATTGCACACTCATCCTCATTCAACTTAGCGATGCTAGCCTTAAATAATTTTTAACCAGCAATATCCGCATAATGACGGTTTAATAATAACGAGTGTTTGAGACAGGAAAACAAAAAGAGAAAAAGAAAAGAGCTAGAGGAGGGTCGGATGCTTTTCACCACATCGGAGCGACTAAATGCACTTCTTCTTATTGCACAAGAAATCGATCATTAAGTTAAGTATTTCATTTTAATTGCTCGACTAATACGGTTGTATAAAAACCATTCTAAATATCTTATTGGTGTAACAAAAGAATTACTGTCGAAATGAGATTGAATCGTATTCGTTAAATTTAATCAAGTAAAATTGTGTAGGAAAGGAGTGAATGAAATTTATCGAGATAACAAACTAGTTTGGATTCTAACATTTTCATAAAGAGAAAAAGAGAGAAAGAGAAAGAACGAAACCGTTTCGCCTCTATCATGTCATTTACTGGTGTTCTCCATCAAGGGCTTCCAGGAAGCGACCTTCAATGAGCTGTGGGACGAGTCGGTGCCGTACGGGCAGAAGGAAGAGGATGATGAGTGGGAAGACCATCTTCATGTAAGCCCAAGGAGCGAAGCCAAAGAGGCACATGACTAGCAACTGTGTCACTTGACATCCAGTAAACTGATGGATTTTCCGCTGCGGAACTCGTCGAATGTAGTGATTCGGTGGATATGCGGCCTTGACAGAATCGCCATTGTGAGATTAATCGTTAAAAAGGCAATAGGGCAATAGTTGATAATGAAATACCTGCTCCATAAAAAGGAGAGTGATACGCTCAAACATCTGATTGCCGTTGAGAGCTGTGACAGCCATGTAGAGGAAGAGGCCATCGAGCACAGCCGTGGGAATGTAGGCTAACGGATAGGGTAGCAAAAAGAGCGACAGGCCGATGAAGAAGTGCGAGATCATGCCCGTCAATCTCGTTTCGCGTACTTTGACAATACTTAATTTAAAAAACAAAACAGAAACCAAACGATTACGAAAAGTTCTTGTCGATGAACGAAACGAGAAAACGGATGCTAAGACAACATACATTTCGTAGACGTGTCCTTGGTCGACCCTCTCCTCGACGTCAGCCAGGCCACGGACATGAAGCGGCGAATGCGGCAGCGTCGCATGCATCCACGGCAATCCAAAGACGGAAAGAAAAGCCGTCACCAATGCCACCACAAACAGATCCCAGTGGTACGCAGGACCTTTTTTCAGCCTGTCAAGAAATGATATCATTATTTGTAATTTCAATGCATAGATACGTACATATAAATAAATATACTTGTTGCATGGATTGTTGACCATCGCCGACGTGATATTCTGATCCATAAAGAAGAGCAGCGACAGGGAGAATCCCATTCCCATTGCTGCCAGCACAGCCAACCAAGAGAGTCGCTCGAGTGGTGCCACCATGAAAACGTTTTTATCGTCGTATCGGAACCGCTCTACCGTCACGTCTTGAAAGAGGTAAGAGCCGACAAAGCTCAGCGTGATGACAGCTACTGGCAGCGAATAATCAGCTAAAGCTTCTCGTTTTCCAGCCTGCAGGTACGGTCTATGCAATCAAAATGTTTTTAAAAAATTAATTTTTCACCAAGAAACCTTCCGTCTTGCTTTGTCCAGTTCGATATTTACGTTTTGTTGAAGTTGTAAAGGGAGACACCGATCCATACAGTGCCAAACATGAGCAGAAGGAATAAGAGGGAGCTGGCCCGGTTGCATTCCGTCATTTCAGCAGCCGAAGCGTTGCCTTGGCTAAGTAGGTAAGCTACCACGGTATTATTGGCATTAGTGGGCGTGTCAACGCGAGTTTTACTGCTGAGGTTGCCCGGTAACGAATCGCCTTTACACGCCGGTGCGTAATAATTCTCCTGGAAATCTTTTACAAATAACAAAAGACAAGGTTATTTATTTATTTATTTTTTCGTTTTAACTTGGGAGCGAGCTCCAATAATGACGATAACCACCAGAAAAAGCCATAAACTTCCCTATTTCTCGACTATAGTTCCATAGCAGTTTGTTATAACTTCCATCGGAGCATGGGGATCATACATGTTGAGTAATCCTAAAGGTTTGTAGGCAGCATAAAGTTGTACACCCAACTCTGACAAGTTTGCAAACTAGACTATTAAAGTCTAAGGGATTTGTACATTTTTGAATTTTTTCAGTAAATGCGCTATAAATCCACTTCATTTAGTTGAATCAAGTGAAAGGCGGGCGAATAACACTGATTTGCTTGTCAGCACGAAACGGGAACGCATATATAACAATAAAGGCCATGGGATTTTATTTCTTTTCGCCAGTTCGTTTTGTTTTCTTTATCACGCACACCCATTTTCCTTTTGTCCTTTGCACGTGCTTCGTTCCTGTCTGGGCTAGCTAGCTTCGATACGCGTCCGCCCTTGTGCGGAATTCGCAAACGAGACCCAGAAGGTAGGGCACGACGACAGACAAGAATTTCGTAACTGGCACGGGTCGATACGGACGAAACGAGCGACTGGCTCGTTTCACGCCCGGCCAAATTCAGCTGAGTCGACAAACATTACCTTTATCGCAAACTCTTGAAAGTAGAATATTTCGATAGTTAAGAAATAGAAAAAAAAAAGTAATATTGTCTTCAAACAATTTGCGGGAGAATGCATTGATATGAATAATGGCCCAAAGGACCGTCATTATGCACTCGATTCAAAACCAGCCACGAATTCGTACATATTTTCATTTGCTCTTAGATTGCGCTAGTCTATGCATTGCATGTCTAGAGATAATTGCCAACATGGATCGTTCTTTACACAAAGAGAAAAGAAAAAAGATATAGCAGACTAGTGCTGTTGCGGTTTCTCCAAAAAGGGCCAACTAGGCCAGCCTCTTTCATGTTTCATTTGTCGTCTCTATCCTTTCCTGTTGAAAGCCGAATTTATACAAAGCCATCGTACCCTTTGTGATCCCTTTGGTATGTGAGGAAAGCACACATGCACGTAGGAGCAGCTGACACGAATGGTACACGAATCGATATCTAAAGACGTCACCAATAGCTTGAGATGAGCTGACCGAGAAAAACGGAAAAGACATTCTGGGTATATACTTTCGGGGCAATGGCCAGAATGATGCACTTGTTGAAATTACATTTCAAGCTAAATTGGACTTGGAAAGGAAACCTACAGTGACATCCCCGCAACGTCGTGTCACCCGTGGGGATCTAAAAAAGACGCACATGGAAATGTCCCGCGAGTTTCGCCTTAACAGTAGCGTGCGAAATCGATTATTGCGCAGTTGTTCAACTCCCAAGCAACACAACAACTTCAGCCAATGTACCACAAGTCTGGCTACCTTTCTTTTTAGCGATCAATTCGAATTGATTTATCAAAAGTGTGTGAATAGATTCGATATCTATCCAGACAAAGAAAGAGTCGTCAATATAAGCCAGTGGCTTGATCCCAAATTGGAAACGCAAAGACAACATAGACGTTGGGCAAAACACATGAAGAATAGAAAAATAAAGAAGAAAGAAAGATTTACTTTTGACGGTGTCGCGGAAGGCATCGACGCAGAAAGCGATGGAGATAAAAAGGGCAAAAATCTCCTCGGTGGATCGAGTTGACCATCGCATGAGGCGTGAGACGTCAAACAGCGAATAGAGGACGAGGAAGAACGACGACCAGAGACCTACGCATCCGTACATGGCGTAGAAATCCAGCTGGAAATCTTCGCAAATGCTATAGATCACTACAAAAACAATAAGAAAAAAGGGGGAAAAAAAAATATGTACACACGAAAATGCAAAGAATTTGATTACTCGACATCGAGTGAGAAGGCACAGAAGACAGATAAGAGGACATTGAATTATTTCTGTCCAGGGATTTTCAAGCGAAATGAGCAAACGTTACATGTAGCCTCAAAGCCGGCCCGTAATAGGAAACGGCTAGATGGCATTTGACAAACCGCTTTCCCTAAAGTTTTTTTTTTTTTTGCTACACTTAACCCATCGGTTATTATAGCCATTGTAGATTTCTTTAGATCCCCAAATTAAATAAATCCCTATAGCCATCGGGCTTGAAAACATAAGACGATGACCGTATTATGGTTATTATTACTGCTGGCCCAGCCATAAACTAGGTTGAACGCACACCCCCACGGGCATCACTATTTTCCGTTTTCCTTTGCGATGTCTTTATTTTACGCGACATCCGACCACATGGAGGCTGCAGTTACATCTTCGGTCTACTTGATGCCCGTTTTCATAAAAATGGGCAAAGGATTAGGTGAAATAGATGGAGGTTTAGTCGTTGCGATTATCTGGGGGGAAAGAAAAAGGAATCGCTTAACGTGTCAAATAGTTCTCTTTCAACGCGACAAAAGAGATCGGAAAATGGGTGAAGCGAGAGAAAAGTGTAAGTGCTGGAGGAAAGAACCTTTGATGTAGAGCGAGAGTGGCGCAGTGGTGAGTAGGATCAGCAGAGGCTGACCACCAAAGACGAAGAAGAATAAGCCGCCAATCGTTTGACCGATGATGACTTTCTTGACGTCTAAAGATCACAAAGAAATCAAGAAAGAAGAAAAATCATTGGATGCTGAATCAACCAACTGGACAATGCCTCCGAGAGTAAAGAACACGTTAGTTTCAAGCACAGTACAATGGACGGCCAACGAAGGCGATCGATCGTCACGAACTTGTCCAGTCCTGGAGACAATCGATCGCCATTAAACTTGTATGAATGAAGGACAGAAGAGATAACTAAATGGTAAATTTGAAGAAGTGAAAAATAGTTGCATTATGGACGAATTCTTTAAAAAAAACGGGCGACTATTGTTTACCAATTTTGCCGTGAGTGTTGTGATCGTTTAAAACGCCGAAAGCGATGGCCGGAAGAATGCAGGCAAAATAGAGGAAGAGCGTAGTAGATAGGACCTTTTGGGGTGTCTTCACACCCGTTAGGCCATCTTTGTAATCAGAGACGTAGTGGGGCAAACGTCGTGCCAGATCCTCTCTGATTCCCTGCCCGAATCTACATAATCTTTCACCCTCCTAAATAGAAACATTCACAGAAATGTTTAATTTCACATTAGCTGGTACGCGATTGTGCTGGATAAGATGTACGTACACTGCTCTCTCCGCCGGTGGAGAGTCTCGCTGCGCTGCCATGATCCACTCGGATGGAGATGGCCTGCTCTTCGGCCAGCTCTTGCGTATGTTTCAACAAAATCCGTTTGAATTCATCTTCGGTGCGGGCCTCTAACAATCGCTGACGAAGGTCCATGTCCGCTAAAAGTGTGGCAAATGTTCGGCCCGTCTCCAACGCGTTCTTCGTCCCTTTCTGGTCAATATAAATTTAAAAAAGTCAAATTGACATTAAAGAATCATAGGGTAAAGAAAAAAAAAATGAGGAAGAGAAGAAAAACAGCTTAAGACGAAAACCCATCGCTCACGACTTTCTCACGAAGCGGAAAGTCAAACACACATAGAGCGTGATCGGCCAAGCCTGATAAAGAGATTCTTTAGGGGCTAGCTTTCTATATCATTAAAGCACATACATATAAAAAGAAAGTCCGTCGGAAAAAAAAGGAATGAGGGGAAACAACACTCGACCGATATAGTTCTAGTATAAGCCTTATATCGCACGGCTCGCTAACCCCTCAACCCATCGAGAATCAAATCAAAAGAAATCGTCGAGTGTATTAAATCTGTACGCAAGAAAGAAAAAAAAAAACTCCGGTTTCCGGTGAGCCGTATTTTTTGCGGGCTAAAGATAAAATGATGAAATCTTTCGATTAATGGTTGATCGACGATAGAGCTGAAACAGATATGGCTAGTTGGCGATATACATCACACGAGCTCTTGTTTGTGTCTCTTCCGGAGAAAAAAAAAAGAGAGTGGTATTCGTCTTCCTTGACGTCAAACGTGATTTTCCGTGCCTCCTTTTCGTTGCCAACTTCTGTCAAAAGTCGTTGACAAAATCTTACGTTTCACACACACACAAAAAGGAGACGCCTTCTATCCTAGTTTGCTTCGCCTCTTGTTGCTAATCTGTAATCAGAGATTTTTTTTTTTTAAAGGAGGGAATTTTCAAGTAGTGGGTGGGACAAGTAGAAAACGATGGCAAGAAAAAGTGAATCTGCATTCGTTTCGGGAGCAGGTCCTCAGCCCTTTAAACGCTGTTCTATCGCGTAATACGAAGCACAAACACACAAGAAGGATGAAAACCGATAAAGTGAAAGACGTTATAACGTTGGGCACAGCAACGGGCTAAAGATTCTGTTTTTCTTATATCGATCGCGTAAAAAATGGTTGACTAAAGAACTTGTTTTCGTCGTTGTCTTTTGTCAACGCTTTCATCGGCACTGCAACAGCCCTAAAGTTATCAACAACAAATAGAGAGATTGGATTCATGTTTATGTCATTTTTGAGTATCTTCTGGCGAAAGAAAAAAGGCATCCCTGCATCGCATCTCATCCGGTTGGCGGTGAATAAATACATAAAAAAGAAAAAGAAGGAAAACCCAAAATCGACAAATCTGCTGAATCTCCTTGATATTATTATACGGTATATTATCTATCCACCTATTTATTTATAAACTATCAATCTGAGATGATGGACGACTAGGACCGGTCAACAGTGCAAAGACGCCCTAGTCATCGACAACATCCATCGACTTGAAAGCCTCGCCCATTTCATCACTGGTCGCCTGTGATTCGAAACGATTGACGACAATCATGTCGAAAGAAACAGCAAACGGACCATCATATTTATCGAGTTCCGCATACAACTGAAGCTTGGTCGTGAGCGAAGCAGTTATATGCTCGTGTGACCGTGAACGACCTCCCCTCCCTCTCGAGGACATTTTACTTTTATTTCATCTTGTATCTTTCAATCTCTTTTAGCCGTGTCACATCTCGACAAGAGGGAGACGTTTCTTTTTCTCTTCTTCTCCTCCTCTATATAATCAAAACCAAACACAGAGCACACGGGCGAGGAGAAATGGGGAAAAAAGATATATCTAGTATATCTCTCTATATTTTCTTAGACCCATCTTCCGTTTTGCAGCGAGCCACCTTTACAGAAAGAAAATAAAAATCAATAAATAGCAAAGCTCCCTGTTTCTCTCTTTGCTCGTTTTCCTTTCCGTTTTTTTGTTTTTTTTTAGCTGTTTTCAAGCTCCGTAGAGACTGAGCTGTACGTGAACTTTAGCCTTTGATATATAGCGGGATTCGATTCGTCACATGACTTTATAGCTTAAATAAATCCCTAAAATGGAGGGCTATTTTGACCTATATCCTAACAAAATTTAAAAAGGCATGAACGACCTATCGGTTGCGTATAAAATATTTTGAATTAATACTAAACATATTGTTAAAAATTTGAAATTAATTCTAGACAAGAAAAACAAGAAAGACGGAAGATAAAAAAAGGGCGGAATAGAATAATAATCGGTGAAATGCTAGAACAGAATTGAATGGCACATTTAAGATATTGTGAAGAAGAAAAAATTGACTTGATACGGGGATAAAAAACTGAAGAAAAGTCACACGCTCAATTTGGTTAGTATGCCTGTCTGACATGTGTAACATATGAAATTCATCCGGCAGGCATAACAACCAGTCGATCGTTGTTATCGATCTGCTTGAATGCGAACATCAACAGTCACTGCACAGAGAAAAAGAAATTGACTGGGGCGAGGTGAAATTGCGGCCAATCTCATAAAAGAAGCGTATCCCTGTATAATAAACAGCAACAATAGAAAGAAAAAAAAAACTATCCCTCAAAAAGGAACAGGGCCAAAGCAGCAAAGTGTACCGATTTCGTTGTAAAAAAAAGGGGGGGGGAAGAAGAAAGATGGAAGGCAACTAAAACCTCTTTGCACCAACAGCCGGGAATACCATGGAAAGCAAAGCAGGCAACGGCTGCAACAATAACAATATATAGTGAGACATGGCTATCAAATAACAGAAACAGGAAAATAAATAAATAAAGAAAAGAAGAAAACAAAATTTCAGCCTAACAGTTGCCATAGTACAGCAGACAGGCCCGCAGATTGGTATAGTGATAAATTGTATGGAAAACCGCACGAACCGATAGATCAGTGCGGTAATCAGTGGTTATTATTTACCACTTTGTCCTGGACATTCCCAGGACAGGCAAATGTGTATAAAAATGTATCGCTCAAGTGAAGAAAATGCTTATAAAAATAAGCCAAGTTTCTCAGACACGCAGAACATAAAAAAGGTACACATTAGAGAACGACGACGTGCCAAATCAAAAATACGATATCGATTTTTACCCTCTTTCTTAACCGTAACTGAAAAAGAAAGCAGAACAGAATGAAAGCAAATGTTATCTTTTTTTTTCGATTCATTCTTATTTTCCGTTGGTTGAAGAATAAAAGATCCTCCATCTCATTTCCTTCCTTCCTCGATATCGAGACATTAAATTCTAGACGTTTTCCTTTATAATCACCATCTCTTTCCTAGCTCTAATATTTCCGAATCACCGGATATTAGTATCCGTTAGTATCGGTCTAGAAAGAAAAAAGGCAGCTCCAAGAATTCGATACAGAGAGTATAATCGATACGAGAAAAGTTCGGGAGCGTGGCAATGCGCGTCAAGCAACAAGGAAGGAGAATTTCGCAAAGTATAACGAAATCAAGTGAAACCATTTCAGTTCCAATGCAAAAAAGAAACGGATCAAAAGTTACGTCCAGGATAGCAGACGAAAGTTGTGTTTTATGCAGATTACACGATACAAAAATAAAAAAAAACAAACAAAAGAAGCCCGATAACTTGATTGGTTCTAAAGGACATTTGCAGGTTATCGAATGTCACACCAACGTCATTCCTTTGCATTATGAATGGTGATTTACAAACAACTTTGACGCGATTAAAATCCATCCGAATAGCGCCAATTCATCGAGAACTCACTCACTCTCACCGATGACATGATAAACTTTACTTAGTTATAGCTGTTTATAAAAAAAGAGGGGTTGTCGATGGGAGGTGTTTCCTGAAGTGTGACCATTTTAGCCAAAAAGAGGGGTCCTAATTGCCAGACTATTTCGAGATCTTGTTCCAGTTCGAGTTGTTCGATTTTATGAATTCACTTGACCGACGTGTTAATCGAAAAGCGTCTTCTTTGACTGGCAAAATTGACTATGCGACGATCAAAAGCGGTTGATTTTGGGCAATTTCGATTTTCAATTCAATGAGCAGTCGAGGAAAATGGCAAGAGTGAAGATTGAAAAACGGACGGATACGCGCTTCTTGGGCAACGGATTTGAAGAGTGCTTAATCGACACGAACAATCTCTGAATTTAACAAGAAAAGACGTGCAAAACACATCAACGAAATCATAAACCTTCTTGACGAAACAACAAGCAATTCTAATCTAAGAATAACTGTTGTCTTTGTACAACTTTTCTACGACGAACAAAACAAAAATCTACTACAGTCTCCATGTGAATAATGTACGCATTAATATGAGGCCATGTCTTAATAATTCTTTCCCTCATCAATAAATGTTTGAAAACTCAACGTTCTCCGTTGTGTTAGAAGGCAAAGATAAGTCACACTGACTACAAAGTGAAATGGATAAGACTGCAAGTATATCGATAAAGAATGTAATGGATCGATTCCTTATTCCTCTTTTATTCAGTGTCCCCTCTTTCACTCGTCTTTTTTGTCAGCGGTGTCACAAACTCATGCATCGCCCCGATAAGACATAGACGCACTCGCGTTCGTTATTTATTGACAGGGTCGGCCAAGTGAATGGCTCAAACGATCACGATGGAGCCGCGGGCTGACAGACCTGAAGCGGAGCTCGCACCGTTAACTCAGCGCGCAGATGAGTAGTAATGCACATGCCATACCGACGCTTGCAGCAACATACAGATATTTGGCCTTCTGATGAAACATGCTAGACGTTCAGTTTTCTACCCGTCATTTTAGCGATTCGATCGACTCAGTCGCTAGTAAGTGGCTACCAGTTCATGGTGTTCGCAAAAGATGAACCACACGGCGCAGATGCCAAGAGGTTGTCGTCATTCGATAGGCATCATCGACCGTAGGTTTGCACGACACGTACCGCAAACCGAATCTTGCAAAAGTTTTAAATGTCCGTCATGGGCCACATTGGATGATAATCAGCGTCTGAAAGCCTTTCCCGTTGATTATTTTCTACATCGTCTTTATAGCCACGTCTCCGCAATGAGATGCCGTACACCATTCACTCAAATTGGAAAGATCATTTGGCAGGGAGGAAAGGGAATACGAAACTTAAACGACTGCTGAATTGCATTCCATTTCAAAGTTACTAAAAATCCAACTTTTCATATCGGATGTAGGCTCGTGGCGTTCTCAAGAAACTCCTAATGAAAGGTCAACGTCACGCACGTTCGGAGAAATTTACATTTGAAATCAACCTCATTAATAAGGAGCCATCATACATCGAAGCCACTCACAACATACATCGAAATATGATTCGTCTTCAAGTCGACGTTGAAGCCACCACCGACATCATTAACACAGAGTAGTTAGAAGTATATGGTATTCCACACTCACCTCTTTACTAGGACAGAGGACCAAGACGAAGAGTCGAACTTCGTGGCAGGTGTGTCCCATATTGGCCGGATGCTTGAGGCGGACGATGCCGACGTGGCGTCTTGTCAATGTCGGTAGATTGCACCTGAATGTGTTGTGATAACGAAGATCGTCATTAAATTTAAACAACTCAGCCATTATTGTCCAATCTATGGTGATGAATATTCAATCTACTTACAGTGCACAGATCCACGATTGATCGTAGTCAAATGTGCCACTGTCGCCCGTAGTGCACGTCGCCTGGATCGTCCTCGCCAACATGGGAACTAAACGAATAAAAATTGTAAAACATTAGAAATTTACCTGGTATATTGTACCTAACTATTGGGTTCACGCACAATCTCCGTCAATTCTAGTTTGCTGATAAAAAGGGGATCACACACTAAGAGATTCAGACCTGTAGACGGGTGTGGTGCATTAAAGGGCAAGTTACGCAAGTAACTTAATCAATAGACAGATAAATCAATAGCGCATTCAAAAAAGAAATAAATGTCAATGAAAAACCAACTTCCAGCTTAAATGGGAAAACCTCAGTGTAGTCGATAAACTATAAATACAACAAAAATATATCTGATTCCCTCAGCCATGCAAACGAGATTTAAATTCAATAATGGTGGCGTGAGTGAATGGCTAATCAAGTCCCATTGTTCCTTCGTCGAATAGAAACGCATATAGGACTAAGATGACTATCGATTTAAGCACAATGGCAATTCGATCTGAAAGATAAAACACACAAATTCCTCCCCCAGTAGACTGCATTTTATCTTACCTGTATCGTGAGTGAAGAGAATCATTTTAGCCTCCTCGGCGACGGACGGGACCATCCTGCTGAGTAAGAGGTCCACCAAATCGGAGGGTGAGTTCTCGGTGACATCGAGTAGTAAGACGCTCTGCTGAAGAAACTGGGTAATGTCCACAGCCGGTCTCACCTCGGCGCCAAAGTCCTTGAGCGGCAACCTCTGCAAAGTGCACGTGATTAAGTGAAGGTCTTCATCTTCAACTTCCTCATCTTCATCGTCATTCGCTACGAGCGCCGTAGAAACTAGGTCCTTCTCCGTAGTCGAACCGGGCACATCCTGCAAGTGGATGGCTGATAGCTGATGGCAACTGTCTTCGCCCAAATAAGACGATACTACAGACGGACTAGTGTCAACGTCCTCAACAGGGGTGGCGCGATTCCCGTTATTGTTGAATCTTTGATTGGAAAGGGTAAGGGAGCGCGGGATTTCGGATATGTTTCTACGCTGCCCTTCTCCCGCTGATGATTCATTGATCTCGGCCATGGCCGTTTCGCAGTTTTCGCTTTCCGTCTGTTCGTCAATGGTGGCACTGACGTCACCGGAGCGTGCCCTTCCGCCACTAGGGCGGGCACGAGTCAGCATCGGCAAAACGGGCGGCTCTGTGCTGGGCGCTGAATGCGGTTGATGCAAATGCAATTGATCAACATTCATCTGAAAAGTGGACCATCTACGTTGAAGAGTTTTGCGCTCCGCCCGTTGGGCCAGCACCTTCCGTTCGGTTAACGGCGAATCGTACGTGCTCGTCTGCCGGCCCTTTTCCGTTTTGGACGCCTGTGGGGCCGTGACGGCGACGGGCGATGCCGTTTGAACTTGCCATGATCCGTAGAGAGCCGGATACGGCATCGTAAGCGAACATCGTCGCTTAAATACCGGCTGCGGTTGTAGCGATGGCTCGGCATTGACGACTCCGGACGGTGCGTTAATTTCCACAACGCATTGGCTGTCGCAAAGGACGAACGTGTTGCCCGGTGACATGAGACTATTGGCCACCATCAATGGCATAGTCGTCGATTTCATGCCAGTCGACGTTGTTTTGCCTCCGCGAGTGGCGGCCATTGTACGATTCCGCTCCTTCCAGCGTTTGGCGGCTCGTTTTGCCGACGGCACGGAAGCCGCAAAATTCAATACGGCTTCACCCCCCGTAAGGCCGTTGTTGGTAGCAGCGCTACTTCCATCCGGCTGCTGATCCAGTAATATCGCAGCCTCGGCTTCTGGCTTAGTACGTTGATGCTGCAACGGCAGCACGTTATTAGCGCTGGCTGGCGGCAATTCCATCTTGGCTCGAGGGGAATCTAACACGGTGCACTGACTTGAACCGACTAGTTTAAAATGGAAAATGGAGCGAAAAGAAAAAGACCTATCCGGATAGAGAGATTGCGGAATAGATAAAAATTCGTAGTAGTTCCAAGAAAAAACAAGCTTTGTCGAAGAATGGGAAACCACCAAATCGGATAGGATTTCAATGAAAGCGAAATGAATAGAGTAGGAGATCAATAGAAGGAAAGGAGCTGAACAAGTTCGGACTAATCGGTTAGTTTTGCAACAAAATCAAATCAATGGAGACTGGCAAAACAAACACCAAGCAAATCGTTTGGCAGGTTCCCCCTGGAGAGAGAGAGAGACGGACAACGAGACTATCGAATGTTGGAGGGGGCTGTTAATGGACTTGCAGCTCCTACAATTGAACGCGCTGATTGAAATTGGATGAAAACCAATTGAAATGGTCGAAACCACACAAGAAGACACACACACACACACACACAAACGGACACACACAGACACAAATGTCTTTTCCATACGACTGCATGAATCGCGCAATAATTGTCGCCGGCCAAGAGGTCGACCTTCGGGGGGGGGAGAGAGAGAGAGAGAGAGAGAGCAATGCAGAAGGAGGATGGGCTACGATAAGTTGAAAAGAGCGGAAACTATCTCTCTCTCTCCCTCTCTCTCTGCGTTTTCCGGTTGACGAGGAAAACTTAACGGAATTGCACGTTCGAGCCGCTTTGGTTTCTCGCCACAAACACGGCACGGGCACTTGGGATAAGCACAAGCCCCCACAAATCCCTCCTTCTCTTTCAGACTCTGAGGTCCCTCTGTTTCTCCTGCTCGATTTTCTCGCTCGTCTGGTGTGCCAACAATTTCTCGTGTGTCACAAACAGCAGCGCAAAGCTGCGCGGCGCACGCCCGCCCGCTAAAGTCCGAACAGGGAAGAACTTTAACTCATTTGTTACTATATAGCAAAATTGTCTTCAAGGGTGAGTAAAAAAGGTATCTTTTGTTTGTAGTTATCGACATTTTCAGGCTTTGTTTCCTTTTGTAAAATGACGTAATTTAATGCACGCGTTCAATTGAATTTGTTGCCTTTTGATGGGGGGTCTCGATTGTCTGCCCCAATTAGTTTTGTATTTCCATCATTTCCTACAACAGAATAGCACTTTGTCACGAGCGAACAAAGGTGTTTAAAATTTGATGGTTCGATTTCCCTTTGTGTCTTTCTCAAAATGCTTAAATGAATGCAATCGTCGATTGAGATATAATTGAATTGATGGGGGGGGGGAACTATGCCGGTGACTGGCTAGCACATCGGACGGCACCCCGTTGCTACCCAGTTATTCATATCGTGACACGCGCACGCGGTGAGTCCATGATACATCCTAATTTTGGGCGAGGAAGCCATGGGGAAAAAAATAATCTGTTAGTTTTCGCTGACGCCCATTTTGAAGTTTAAAACGTTGGAAACTATACGCAGCGGCTTCGGCAATCCCGTGGTCTACTGCTGAATCACGTCTATAACAATCAGCTGATAAATTTTTCACAATGCATCCGCATTTCGCCACGGGGATGGGTGCCTTAATTTATAGCACCTTACAAATCCTTGCCATTCGATAATTCATTTGTTTGTAGCTATTGCTCAAAGCTCCTCCTACGCTCCGTTAAAGACCATCACGATTGCCGCGTCCCCCTTACCTCCCTACCAAATGGAAATCGATGCGGCCGCACACCAATTACCGGTTGCCGCCCACACTCGAAGAAGCCTAAGGCATCATCATTGGAAAAACGGCTAGCCATATCTAGAAGATGGCCGTCTTCTATTCCATCCACATATCTTTTATGAGATAGTTTGAATTTGCAAACAATTTCTTGCCCTACACATCCTAGCTGTCCAAGGAAACAAATACAAAAGCAATAATGCTTAAAGTTGCGAGACTTTTGGGTCTTATATCTGAGCTGGGCGATGGCTGGTTCAGATTATTTGGTGGTGGAAGTAGTGGTGGCCGTAGATAGGGGTATGGAGGGTGGATCATTCACGACTTTTCACCTCTTTCACGAAGCTGGCGAACGGAAGCGGAAAAAGTCACGCACTAGCTATCCTTTATCCCCCCCCCCATCCTCGTCTTTCGCCTACGCTTTCTTTATCCTTTTCTTTTCTGTTACAACTATTTCTCTGCAGTTTTCATTTATTTCGCCTCTTTTATTCTCTTTCCTCTCCCTCCCTTCTTTTCCGAAGAGAAATCCATATGCTAGTCCACCACCGCGTGTGATGAACAGATCGATTCGAACGGCCGATCACGGTATTGCGAGTGCGAAACGATAACACGGTATTTCCTTGTATCGACGTGAGGCTTCGATGTTGGAATCAAATTGAATTGAATTGGTTAAGACATTCGAGAGGGAAAAAATCAACCGAGCGTGACGGAACAATTTTCTTTTTCTCTCTCCTTTTCCTCTACCCATTTCTTCGCTTACTCTACTCATCATTTTGAACGCAGACACATTCTCATTTTCTCATCTCAATCATCAACTGCTGCTGCTGCTTCGCCTTGTTCTTCGTCGTCGCTTTGAAGTCGTCCTCTTTTTTAACGCCTAACCCAACAAAAGGCGAGGATATCATTGAACTTGCACTACCACGATTTCCCGACGACAACTGGAGCTGTAAACAAACATGAAAACTTTCGTTTCATAAATGATTCCCTACTTCCGGTGCAGTGGGATCGACATTTCTCGGATTCTGACGCAAATACACAAAACAAGACGCAAACGCAGGCGAACAGGGGGAAACAAAAAATGATGAATGATGGCTGGTAGTGGTCGAAGATGATAAAGGGGCGAAAATCCATTACTTTGCCGACGTCGTTCTTTGTGACGATACTGAAGACAAGTGCCACAAAAGCAAGGGCTCAAACCAAAATAATAAAAAAAAATGTAGATATTTTTAAAAATTAGATGACAGTGGCAGCTGGATCGATTGGGACGTGCGAACTGTACCGATTGTCGTCCATTGTTGGTAGATGCAGCAATAAGGACTCCATCTTCATTACAAGCCACAGCGTAAAGCTGTGTGAGACTTGTAGGGATCAAACAATTACAGTAATTGAACCAAGCAATACTGGAGGGCAACAAGCCTTCATTCTCATCTCTATGTCAATGCGGTGGGGAAAAACGATCACGACTTCCACTAGCAACCAAAATATGGAAAAAATAATCGACGGACGGATGGTTCAAACGAGACAGGAGCACGGTTATTTGCCTTGTAGCTTCCATTAGCAATATCGATCGGGATCTGGTTATTCTACCGCCTCACCTCACCCGGCTTACACCAGTCATCTATAATGATTACACGTGCCAAATCGTCAGACAGGTTGCTACTAGACTGATGTTGCCTTCCGGTATGTTCTTGTTAGTCTGACGCTGGAATCGGAAGGCAAAAGAGAGGGGGAAAAAAAAAAGCAGTAGACACAAAATCTAGATTCATTAAAGCGGAATACTTTTTCCCTTAAAAAAACGCAGAAAAGTGAATTTTAAAAAAGTTTTTTTTTCGGAAGACGTTTGAGACTTTGTCGGTCGTCGCTTTTCGCGTACATGAATATCGTAAATTATTCAATTTTACTCAAACGATAGGGAATTGGCTTTCAAAAAGATTGAATTTGGCAAGGCAGGGAGTTAAACAGCAGCGCTTTAGATCCTAGTCGACGAGCCGAACCGGAAGAGGATTCTGAAAAACAAGCAAATGGGGCAATCGACCGTTTTTTTCTACCTTTTCTTTCGATGTCGTGTACGAATAGTAGGGGATTACATGGATTGGCACAAAAGGTTGTACCAATTGGTTTATGTCAGGATTTCGATTTTCCAATAGTGATACATGTGGCATGCAGGTTTTCAAGCGGAGACTACACCGACTATGTGAAGTGAAGCAAGAAAAAAAAATGACATCGAGAAAGATGGAAGAAGGTCTAATTCGTGGGAGCTTGAGAAAGATGAGATTTTGAAATGGTCAGAAACATTTTCGTATTTTAACTATTCCATATAATTCCCATATTGAATTATATGAAACATTTGAAAGGGAAATGAATTAAGATCAGCCAATTAGTTGGATGAAAACGAGGATCGCGCTCGTTCCAAAACATTCGCTCATTTGAATGACACCTGTCGTGAGCAAACTCGGCTAAGCGTAGGTGATTCCTAGTAACGACCTTTGAGAAGCGTGCGGGATTATCACGAATCGTCGTGGCTACTCTGCACGACTAGTGTAAATAAACGTACCAGACATGCCATTCGACCATTAACCCTCTCACCTAGCCCACAGAAGTTGCCTGAACGAGTTTTCGTGCGTGTTTGCCTCCCGTCACCCTTTTTTAAAAGCCCAGCGTGTGGCAAGAAAACCGGACACGAAGGCGATGATCCTTCCGCTTTCCCGTCGCTAGCGAGTCAATACGCACGCACTTAAAATTTCTACCGTCTCTCTGACAACTCTGGATTTCTCGCTCGTGAATTCGGAAAAGGCTGGGTAACCTTCTGGAATGGGTGGTAGAGAAGCGGAGAAAACAGACTCCATTCATAAAATATTCGTGTGCGAAAAGGAAAAACAAAGACAAAGACGTACCTCATGTTTCGCGTAGAGAAGACACGCTTCTTCACCGTCATCTATAGAAACCAAAGAAATAAACAAAAGATGTATGATTAAGAGTGGGAGAGACAAGAACAAAAGCAACTCATGTTTGATTGGGTGATAAAAAAACGGTGAATGATATGCTCTAGGTAATCAAACGTGTTGATGGTTTCTCTTTCGATAAATCATTAGACGCCTACAATGTCTACACGGTTCCATTAAGGAAAAATGTCATGCACGAATTCATTCATTTGGTACTATGAGAATCGAGAAATGATTCCATATGCAGATGAGCTCAAACGGGATTCTTGTTTTTCTTTACAAGGCTTCTGCGTTTTCCAAAGGACCAACGCTCAGCACAAGTAAAAAGGCCAATAACCGATATTTAAATATCGAACGAAAAAAAGTCGCGTTCGACGTAAAGGTGAACGAGTTCAAATGACTTGATCCCAATGAAAAGAGCACTTTCCTCTTGATGTTCCTCTTGTTATCCATCGAAAATAAAAAATTGAACATTGAACAACGCGGAGAATGGCAAATCACGTTGTATAGTCCTCTGAAAATCCCCAAAAGAATTTTTATTTCACGAAAATGTCTGGCGGAGCCAGTTGCTGGTGACACCTAGGAGCAGTGGAAGCAACTTCAGACAAACCCATTGACCCCTCCCATGTAACAAGAATACTGCTAAGACTTATGTAACCTAAAAGCCACAGAAACATAACACAAATAAAAATGCTTAAAAAATATATATATTTACTAGGGCTTAAAAATGGGCTTCTCCGCTTACTTTTGACTTTAGCTATCTAGTCGCCAGGGGAAATAATCGATTCACCATAAACCAAAGTTTAAAAAAACAACTGACAAACTGTTGTCATGAGAAAGTCAAACTTGAGGGAATCATTTTGACGCCGCCTTTAAACGTGGAATTGATTTAAACATGATCGCACTCTACTTTAATCGGCTGCATGTTTGTTTTTATCGTGCAATTTCTCTAACGAAAAGAATACACAGCTTTTCAACAGCCTAGCAACGAAAGGGAAATAGTATGCAAACGTGACGTGCCTAACTGTTTCGGCGCTGCAGCGAACACGTAGCGCCGAAACATGACCTTGCATACAAGTCAATCTCACTTGAAAGACGCCGCGCACACATGCCCTGACTGGTGGTTCTGGCTATACAGCTTAATTATATCATTATAGTAGCTGTTGTTAACGAACAGCCGAGTAGTAATCAAAGTGTAAGAAGCACGTAGAAAAACGAGATGAAAACACGGGGAAATAGAGAGGGAGATGAGCTCTGTGTAAAAGACGTTAAAACTATTACTTGGCTTGAGCTGTTGCTGCCACTGTATGCAATTTAACAGATCATTTGATATTTTTTTGTGTGCACAAAATTAAGCTTTGAAAGTGAAAGTCAGACTATTTCCATGCCCTGATTAAAAACGGAAGAGGTCTACAACTAAACGTGAAAGATTATTCCAACAAAATGCCGCCTATCAGCATCATCTTTAATAGAAAGAATCTCTTTGAAAAGAAAACCTAGACGGAGTGTGACAGATGGCAAAGCGACCTTTTCACTTCATTTTGTTGTTGTTATTTGTCAATTGTACACGTAAAAGACAGTCACGGACTGACACATCCGGAACACCCACAAGCAGATTGTCGGGATCGATGATTCTTTTATTCTCCATTGTTTTTTTTTTTTCTTTTTCTGCCTGGTTTTCGACGGTTTTTTGCTTCGTGATTTCCCCTGTAGGGCACGCATGGTGAATGAAAAGGCTAAAAGCCTTATGGAGACGAGACAAATAAGGGATAACTTTGATAAGCGTTGAAGAACCGAATCAATGGAACACAACTTTGCACTTCTGCGACGGCCCAGTAGCCCATCGGAAGCCTAACTCGATGAAACTTTGGTCTTTGCTGCGAAATTGATTGTCAAGGAAGACAAACGTGAACAAGCTTTTTGCCCTTCCGTTTTTTCCCCCCTGTATGTATCTCGTAATGTGCATGTGCGCAAAATAATTCCAGTTTTTCATTGTGCGACGGCTACCGTTTTTCCATTCGCAGAAAAACAATTACCAATGAGAGCAAACGTTAATCGAATCAAGAGGATCCCCACAGAGCCATTTTTGATGCACCAACATGTTAACCGGGAAAAAGAATCAAGCGAAATACATGAAAATAAAAGAAAAAAAGGAGAACTTACCGAAGATAAGCCGCCATTCTCCGTTACGGAAGATCCAGGCACTGTTGCGGACGGCTTTGTTGGGATCGCCACTTCCGAAACGCCTCAGCGAATTGCGATAAGAACCTTTGACACGTCGCACACTCATTGTAACTGGACTAGTTATTGAACCTATTTATAACTTGTCTTTTTTTCTTTCCTACTGAAGAGGACGTAATCGCTCACTCAGCTCTTTACACCTTAACTTTATGTCGATGTGTCTATTCACACACACTGGCACACATACACTCCTCGATTTGTTATTCCCGTTGAATTGACTCCTCTCGTTATCCCGCACAGACAATGGATATCCGGCGGTAGGTTTCCAAGTGCTGACTGCAGAATCTCTTCAAGTTGAAAATCTTTTAGCTCGAAGAATTCTGGAAGAGAAGGCAGCAGCCAGTCGAGTGCTGTTACACTTGCCCGAGACTAGTTGTTCAATTCTTTGTCTGATGCCATTCTCAACTTCCGTAGACTGGAATAGGGGCGCAATGGTCTATATTGCCGGTACTCATGCTATTCACTTTTTTTTTTTTTTTTTTGGCAACTGCTCCGTGCCTGGCTGACTTTTGAAACGCCCACTGCCCTTTTTTTCCTTCTATTTCCCTGTAAGGAATGAATCGCAATTACACATTTTATAAATTACAAAATGGAAGAACTGGTGTCTAGCACACTGTAGGCTCAACAGTCCACATGGAAAAGCCGACAAAATGAAATGACAAAAAAACCTACGCCCGCCGGTGTGGGTGGCGATGGATGTAGTACTCGGTAGGGACGAAGGGTTTCCTTTTCTCAAGGGATGGGAAGCCCGCTGGATCGATCCCGGAACTTTTCTTCCTCAAAATGGGAATAAATATGGCGCAGCCTGAGTACGTAGAAAACTGCTATTTTGAATACGGAAATCTAAATCAATAAAAAAAAAAGGTTGTTAGAGTCAGAGAAATTTGATTTATATCGGCGCATTCCAAATAGCTATGACTACGGGGTCTATATCAACTATGTAACTAAGGGCCATTTTTATTTTACAACATGCTAGGTTCGCAAATTTCCTCGTGATCTTTCCCTTCAATTTTCGAGACATATTGTTAGAAAAGCGGAAGAGAGAAACTGACTGGAGACTACGGACATAAAATCAGATTTATTGGAGCTGTATGACATCACCGCTTCCTCTTTGTGTACAAAGAAGTTCCTGGTTGTCGTCAGTCCCATACTGTACAAAAAAAAAGAAGGAACATTCCAGTTGGAAATTCTAAGCAAAGGTAGAAGCTGTGGATTGGACGATAAGGACTCATTTAGTGTTTTCATTTCCTTTCTCTCCAATCGCCAACCTCTGTCCGCCGAAACTTGAACTCGTTAAAACTCTGGTATCGAATAAAAGGCCGCCTCAACTCAACATCTTATTTCATCTTTTATAGCAAGCCCCCTCGCCCCCCAAAAAAATAAAATAAAAGTGACAAGGAACCTGAAGGCAAAGTCGGAAATTCTATTGACCAGACGGATCGAGGTGGAAAGGAGGTCGGTGACTTTGAGGGCGGACTCAGGGGCTAGTCTAGGCTGAGCTACTCTCTGTTGTGGATGCAGCACGTTCCAGGGAATCACGTGCTCTTCACGATCCCCCATAGATCGATCAGGGTACTAGCAAAAGAGCCGACGGGAAAGCCGGGGTTGAAGCAAGTTCGGGGAGGTTGGTAGCTGTAACAGAGAAACAAGAATGAAAGAGTTCTGTCTGCTTCCAAACTGGCGTGACAACAAGCGCCGCCACCGCCCACCTTAATCCCGATGCATTTTCCTGCGCGTTAGACACAATGTTGTTGGCTCTGTATATCTCTTTCCAACCTCCCTCCCCGCTCGCCAATAGCTGTTCCCTTCTTTAAAAAAAAAAAATCTTTATCGATGAATTTCATCGCAACTGGAAGATTGCCAAAAAACATGGGAAGAAAGAAAGTGGAGAGGAAAGAAAAGACCGGAAGAGTTATGACTTATGAGAGGTTGAAGAGGCAGAGGATTTCGCCATAAACACTGGTTGTACAAAAAAAAAAGCACTGATTTGAGACCGCCAACCGAGTGCCACTATAATATCGTCAAATGTGGAAATCAACAAACTGAACGGAGAGTGTAAGAGGAAATGGTCTTGAAGTCAACGAGTATTATCGAGCGAAAATCCCTATAACCAATGTAAAAAGAGAGGGCGTGAAGAACAAAGAAAACGAACTTAACTTCTAGCATTAGTCACAGTTCTCAGTTTGATCTTGTTGGGCTACCATGAGAGGTACCATTCGTTATCTGATCGTCTCTCCCAAGTCGCATGACTCTAGTGCCTCCCACTCGAGAACTATGTAACGTCGAGATATTGACCACAGAAAATGCCGGAGCCTTTTGTCCTGCAACCTGTAAATGGCTAGAAAGGACGGCAGTGGAAATACTACTATTAAGGGCAGAAAAAAAGGCCTGGTTAGTCAGCGCCATTCGTTAGGATATAATTTTTCTTTTTAAAAGGGAACCCTTACGCTTCAGTAACAGTAAGTTTTTCAAGGCATAACAAGAGCTAAGTTTCTTTTTTTTTCTTTTTTGTTGATGTGACCCAGGGTTTCCGGACATGACAGCTATTCAGAAGGCCCATTTAGACGCACTGGTGGGCCCTGATAGTTTGGGACCAAAAACGGGCACGGGTTGTGGTGGCGGTAAATAGGATTTTTTTTAGCTAGTGGTTGGCTAGTCGGGGAGACAGCCAGGATAGCACTTCATTTCTAGCGAGTGGACGACGGTACATTTGAGGCGAAGAGGAAATAAAACAGACACCCATAAAATAAAATAAAAAGCGACAAGGAAAGAAAAAAGGAAGGAAACAAAATAATTTAAGAAGATAGGGTGATAAGAAATATCAATCTCTGTAGTAATAACTCTTCCCAATCAGCCCAATGGCACGATACTGTTTACATGTGAGTCAATTAAAACCCAGAAAGGGTTGCTTTGCCTACAAGACTACAATAAACCATTAAAAAAAAAGTACTAAAGATTTTCGCCCTACAAAGTCAATAAGGCTAGCTAAGCCGTAGGTGATTTAGCACTTGAATTCTCTATTGTAAAGTGCAGAAAAAACAATCTTGAAAAAAAAAATGAGGCAAATATCGAGAAGGATCCACTTACTTTGTCAAATTGTTGAGGCTCTCAACCAAAGACTTGGTCCTACTGCCAACTAATTTGCACAAAAGCGTCGACGCCTGTGGGATTCTCGACGTGAACGTGCTCTACACGCCAATGTCTGTTGAGGAGAGAGAAAGAGAAATAAGACGAATGTGACTGACGTGTGCTCAGTAGGAACTGGCTCCTTACCACTGATTCTCTACGGTGAGTATGGCTTTCTTCCCGTGTGTCAACAAAAATCGCACGGAGATGTTGAAGAGAGCTGCGCGCAGTAGAGGGACTATACCAGGGGAAGTTCGTAGTCCGCAGACTCGCCGGTCCCGCCGTTCGTGCAGCCAGGAATCGAAGGAACTGAGCCAAAGGCGGCAAAAGGAAATGGCAAAACAACAGAGAATATATACTTTCGGCTGAAAAAGTTTTTGCTTATCGCATACCACAGTGCCACTGTTGTTATAGGTGGAGCTTGTTGTGGGGACGAACAACATAAACAAAACAGCCGCCTTTTGCAAGCAACTAATGACCTTTGTCGGTAAGGGTTGTAAGTTCTGCGTTTGCCTTCGCTGTCGTATTCAACACAGCTTAGCCTTTTGTCTACTGCATAAAAAAAGCAATGAATAAAGAACGAGGGACCAAATGAAACATGGAGCAGACAGAGTTGCAGACAACAGCGGAAAAAAAATTACGTATTAAGGTGCGCTAGATCGATGATGGCCAATAGAGTTTGTGCATGTCAGTGCCTAAACTTTTGCCACCGTCCTCATTTGGCGTACGAAATAAATTTCAAAATGCTTACTTGGTAAAATGTTTCCCTTTTTTTATGGTAGTAGAAACCTTTTCTCTTTGTCTACCACCCCCGCCATCTTTTCGCTGTATCAGCTGCAAAACACATAGGAATCGAGAAATTCGGTTGGGAAACTTCCGGTTCCCATTAAACAACGACACAAAAAAAAAATGAGGTCTTGCTAGCGGTTGGCAGCCCGATGATTAAAGGTGATTAGAGAAATTGTACGTTTCGTTGAGCCTGCAAGAATTCCAAATTTCAATCATTCAGTAAACGTCTTTTGATAATCGGCAAAAAACATAGTTGAGCAGATCTACTAGACGTTAGCTGAAAAAGAATTTGGAACAAAAACATGCATTCATAGCCGATCGATGCCACTCTAGCCCCACTCGACAAGTTGAGCATTGATCGCCGGCCTATAGCTCCCCCGCAATCCTTGCATCACTATGCCTTCTTACGAGGTCTGAGTACCAATTTCAGGTATTACAGTCGCAAGATATTGACCCAATCATCGCTGTATCTATACGCAATATGTTCCACCCGAATTTTCTCTAGCAATATCTTACGTCATCAGAAGCAAGACAAACAAATTACCGGGACGGGAAAGACTTCTTGCTGCGACGACATGATATAATCAAGTTGTCTTCTGCACGACCGAGTTCTCGCCCGAAAGGAAAGGGTAGAGGTGCAGACACGAAAATTGTTATCTTCAAGATAAATAATGGGGTTTTCAACTGCAACGTCACGACAGGCGATCCACGTGATTTTGACTGCAATAAAACGCATAATAAATCAACTCATTCGATCTAATCAAGTCTGATGGTCATACTTTTTACCTTTTACTAAAGAAAAAATGAGAACGCCATTTTGCTTGTGAGCTTCGTTCCGTTAGATGCCTCCCAAAATGAACAACGAGACAGTATGTCTTTTTCTCACAGTAAAACTGGGTCAAGACCAGACTTACGACTAGACGCTCAATATCAAGAGTTTACTCCTCCTTCAAGCACATATGCCTAGGGAGAACAACCAACAGGTCTTTTTTTTTTATTATTATTTTTTGTTTCGGTTCCGTACATCAACAAACAGGGTATCTGTTACCTCCTGTACAGGAAAGGAGCCGATTATCGATCCAGCGCCATGCTATTGGCATGAGCGAACTTTATCACTATGCTGCATGTTCTTTCTGGGAAATCGACAAGTCAATCCTTTTACAAAAGAAAAATGTAGGAGATGGTGTAATTCTCAAGCGAACATACGTAGGTAGGATCGATGAAGCAGAATAGCATGAGGAAACTATCTGGCTGCTTCTGGCCGACTCACCCAACTCATTTCTCCTGTTTCGCTTCATCTGAATCCCTTTCATTGTAGGCAATGATGAACCAAAATGAAAGGGAAAGAAGCATCAGAAAAAAACCGTTTCTTTTACTTTCATTCTACACGTTTTTCTCTTTCTTTCTTTTATTCATTTCTTTCCATTTGAACACTACTGCGCATCTAAGTTTTTTGACAGATGGTATTAAATTTTTTAATAAATAAAATGTCAAGACCAGGAGTGGATAAGAACCCAATAATTAATTTCAAAAAATCACTAAGAAAAGCAATATAATATCGGAATGTAGCAAATTAACATTTAACACAAATAGAAGGTCGGAGAAAATGAAAAACGACGCGACTCTTGTGAGGTACTATTCAACAAAGGGATTTTTAGTCATTGACGGTGCAACCAATAGCGAATACAACGAAATCACAACCGACCGGTATGATTCAAATAGTGACTAAGTTTTAATTTTGGAAGGAAATTAGAACTCCACCAAAAGTGACGATCATGGGAGACACCAAAACTACAAGTTGCTCATAGTTTAGTGGTCCGCTTTGATTCATCGGCTAATAAAGGAGGTTGTTGAAATTCACTATCTAAACCACTCATTACCATTTCTCCTTCGTTTCCTCCAGAATCGGCCTCGTCACTAGGAGACTTCAGTTGGCTCAAAGCCGCGTGGATGCGAAAATGGAGTCTTGACTCTAAGCTATAGCCTTTATAGTTATTCCTATTTAAATAACACACAAAATTAAATAGGTATAATAAAAACGGTGACAGTATGAACCCAAACTCACTTTGCAGCTTCAAGCCATACAATTGCTTGGTCATTTTTCTCCTGAGAATGGTACAGAAAACCTAGTTCAGCCACGCTATAGGGAATGAGGTAGGTATCGTCTTGTAAAAGCTTTTCCATTTTGGATACTTGAAGAAAGCAATCTTCAGCTTGCAAGGGACTTCCCATATACCGAAGACAACAACCTTTCAAAAGGATTGCCAGTGCCAGATCATCAGAATAATATTTATCTATAAATATGAAATATGTAGGATGAGCAAGATTAAAGTAAAACAAACTATTGCTTTGACATGTTCAATTTACCTTGCTTGCCAGACTCGAGATCTTTTATAGTACGTTCAATGAGACGGTAACAAGCTTGGATGAGCGCCCATTCTTTTCCAATAATTTTCAAAATGTTCCAAACGTAGAGGAGCTCCAAAGCAGCAAGACGCAGTCTATCACCTTGCGCGAAAAAGCGTGTGCTCTTCCGAATAACAAACTTTTCCGCCGGCAATGACTTCCCAGCTATTCGCTGCTTGTATGACGGTACATCCCTGAAAAGCGTTTCAAATTCAGTAACATGCATTGATTTTCTTTTGAAAAACAAAAAATAAATACAAAAGAACGCCGTAGGATCATATTATACCGCATGAGGGTGGTTAACCGATGCTGTTCGGCTTCTGATAGGTTTCCATCCTCTTTATCCATGCACAAAAACGCTGCCTGAACATAGGCGTATATGCACTTTGACCACCTGCTCTCTTCAAAGAGACGACGGGCGTATTGCCCAGCTGATTTCCAATCCATTTTCATGCTAAAAAAAAAAAAAAACAATTTCGAAGTTGATTACTACATGACTCGTAGAAGGGCTTATCTTGTGTAGCCAATATATCAAACCATGCCTGTGTGCCCACATGAGTTCCCAGAAACAGAGATGATGAAACTGGGGGAAACTATTCTGGGAATGCCAAGACTTTTCGTACCAAACAATGGCATCATCGACGTGGGCCTGCACAAGTTCTAGCCTTCCTTTAAAGAACAAAAACCAAACGCCGTTTGGCTTCAACTGATAAAACAAAGGTCTTGTTATTTAAAACAAAAAAGGCAAAAGGTTACATGTTTTGAAATTACTTTTAACTGTTCCTCCAAAATAGCACTAGCTTGAACTAGGTTTCCTTCATTGTTGCTTAGCACGTAAACGATGATCAGATGATAACCGAGGAGGACAATGGCGCAAAGAATACGGCGTATACTTCGCTCCAATTCATAACCTTTCTCCAGCTCTCTTAGACCGACATTCTGCAAAAGGTAAAGTCAAATTATTTTCCATTTAATAAACCAGTACTTTGGGAAAGCAGTTAGAATGAGAGTCGAGGTATTAACTAGCTTCACCTAAGAAATTCATAACTAGTAACTACTTCGATTCTTACCCGGCTTCCACTAAAACCAATGAATTCAAGGAGTTTCAGAATACGCTGTGGCAGTAAGGAAATCATCTGAAAATGAAAATTAGATATGAAAAATGAAGATCCAAAAAGGTTAGATTGTGAGCTTACCAAATTAAAAGACCCTGCGCCTAATCGAACCCCACTTTCGAAGTGAACTTTGTGGTGGTCATCTGTCCACTTCCGGTGATTAAGCATATGCCAACATTCCCTAAGAATGACAAAAGGAAATAGTTTAAATATATCGGCAGGTTCCCGTTTGTGTATACTCAAGCTGTACTCGCAACTTTAAGCGTTATGAATATGGCCGACAAGATTATTTAATAGATTATTTAAATATAGAATAATAATTATTATTTAAATAGATGATAAATATATAATTATTATTTAAATAGTAATTTTGGGCAAATAGAAACAACTTTAATTTGATAATAAACCAATAAAATATTTTCCGGATAGTAAAGAAAATTACTTGTATGACTGGTAGCAAGATCGGATTTTTAGTCCACCTTTTACAAAACTCATTAAGGTTTCGTCTTCCGTAAAGGTAAGTACTGCTTTCAACAACATCGATTCGGCATAACAAAGCTCGGCATGAATTTGTTCTAAATGAAGGCAATGGCAACATTTAGATAGTCAATAAAGAAATGTGGGTAGCATACCTTCAGTATACAAATTATAGTCGGTTCTTTTTAATATTCGGCCAAAGGATTCCGTAAGCGTGGTCTTTCGTCTGTACTGATTACTGATTTCAATCGACTGCTTGACGAGATCCATTGCTAAACCGATGTCTCTCTGAGGGAAGATACAAATAAGAATTAGACCGATTTTTCTTACACATCTTCCGATTTCATCGGAATATATCTGCATAATATATCACGAGAAATATTTAAGCACCTGCTCGAAAGTAAGGATTGCTTGAAGGAAAGCAAGTACACTATTTCCTAAAGCGTGATAGTAGCTTGTTTCACTCCTGCAGAAAGATAAAAATGAAATAGTTTAGTTTGAAATTAATTTTTCTTACCAGAATGTTTGCAAACATTGTCAAGGAAATTTGGAAGTTACTTACCATGGTTCCATAATTGCCCGTGCTTCTGTTAGTTTGTTATCAAAGAACAAATCCAGTGCTTCCCTGCAATGATCAATAGCTGTCTCCAAATTCATCCCATTTGGAGATGGACTGCAAACATCCATAGAATTAATTTTTTTTAAATCACAAAATTAAACAAGGATAAATCATGAACATGTTGGATCATAAAAGAAACAACAAAAAACATATTGGCACAGTCTGCATATTTAGTCATTACCTTTTTCGATTAAGATTTATTGATGACAGACTTTCAGTTTCCTCCATTGCATCTGCAAACTATTGAACACAAATTAATAAAGCCATTAGATCAAAATAAATCTTGTTTTTTTTTATAATAAAAAAATCAGCAAATAGTTTCCTGGAAAATGGAACATGAAGTTCGATTAAAGGGTATGAGGTACAGCATAGAATTACCAAATACAGATGTGCTTTTTCAAGAAGCACAACAGCTAATCACATCTTGAGTGCAAAATAAATTACTAATGCCTACCTCATCAACTGCATCTCCAGGTTGGCACAAACTAGCGTTATCATTAAGTGCCATAGCTTCCAAAATATCCAAAGGGGTCTACAGAAAATTTAATACACTAGGAAGAGCCAAAAGTTTATGAGCAACACTGATCAAATTACTGTTTGTCCACATTTAACTTATAACAGAGAAGATGAAATTATGACTTACTACCAGTCTCTGAAAAAGGTAATCCAATTCAGTCCCAAAATTTTCAGGTAATATTCCAATGTTTTACTATTCCATATTTGTAACTTTGTAAAACATAAGGGGGCATCTAGCTAAGATGTATTACAGCCATTCGATTGAGAAATGAACCACTATTCGCAGCACGTTAGACTACTGCTGACATATTTCGAACGCCAAGTTGTAAATAAGGTCACGAAATTAATTCAAACATATTACAAAAGCATTCCCGTTGTACGCAAACCGGTAAGAAATCTGGACTGTCCTGAAGGAGCACAACGACTGGTTTTTTATATCATACGATGACCGACGAAGATAAACATCTACTACATCCTACCTACATCGACCTACTTGTTATTAGTGTGGGGCGTCGTTGCCTGTTTTCCATTTGAAAGACCACGAATTTAACCACACTCCGGCAGCCGGTACTCGGAGTTTCGGACTAGGGGTAGGCCGTAGAGGACTATATGGCGCATCAACAACTTGAACAAGTATGTCGATATACTGGCGGTGTTTTATATGGTAAATACTTGAAGCATTACGAAAAAACGTGTTATTATTTGCAGATCAAGACTAATTTATGCGTTAGTAGGCTAAATAAGGGGGCACGCAAGACTTTCTATCGTACAATCGTTGATGACATGCATTTCTACGCGTTACCTAAATATGTAAAGGGATCAACTTATCGATCTTTCTGCATATGCAGCAAGTTCAAAAGCAAAGAACTCCCGTGAGAAAAAAAATTATCTAGGTTTCTCTATCATCCTGTTAGCTGGTCAGGTAAAGATCTACTGCACATAAATATAATGGACAGCAGTTACCATGGGATTGCATGACCCTAAATATCACACTTATGATATTTTCATGGTTCTACGAAACGATGGAAAAATAAATAGGGACACCGCCAACGTACTTGTATACATATACATTATATATATCCAAAACGCTTTATTTTCAGGAAATAAACTGGCCCAATGACAAACATTACTATCTGCACTGGGATTAGTTATTATTTATTGTATTATAGCCGTTTCCAGAAAAAACGACAGATACCCGAATGGCCTTCTATACTAACAACTCTGTGAACAATCTACGCCATCGTTTAGTCATAACAGTTCCTTGGAAGACTTCCCTAAATATAGAATTTACAGTCTTTACGAACATGCACCGCTCAGTCAATGGAGGATTCTGTTGTCTACATGGTGCGTGGTATGTTCCTGCTCTCCGTCAACAACGAGGCGATGAGTCATAACCCCACCCTCCTATGCTCATACACTAAGCTATGGAGTTTTAGATTTCGAGTAAACTAGTATAAGCTATCAGAAATTTAACACTAAATCAAACCTAATTTAATGTAGCTGATGAAATTGCATTGATAGATCATATTACAAATTGGCCTACCTTAACATGCAGTGCAGTTAGTTTCAAATGAAACCGTTGTTTGTGCTTCTGTTTCTAGGGGAACTAGACCGAAATAGATGAAACCACTGGTTACAGTTTCACTTGGCTACATTTGCACGCCTTAGATAGCCAGCAAAGTTTTCCCCTAATATATTTAAACAAATGAGGCAGATAAAGTGATTACAGTTCACATGGTGACCGATATCGAACGAGCACTAATCAAATAGTAGTGTGCAGCAGCCGTACACTCGTCTTTCTAAATATCGTACCAGACTAGCTCCAAATGGCGGGAAATGTTTTGTACCGCTGCTAATTTGGCAGGGAGTCGTTTTCTTCCCCCATCCTCTTTCGCGTGTTTCATGCAACTGCAATATACCAACCATGAAAAACAAATCGCAGCGGTACGAAAACTTCCCGCCATTGTGAGGGGTACGATATTTATGGAGGTGGGGAGAGGGGGGGGGGGGGTACTGACAGTACTGTCAAATGAGGAAAAATGTAATTCATATAGAAAATGATAAATGAATAGAATAAAAAACCAAATAAATATAATGAAGAATGACATATGAAAAAAGGATTTTGATTCGCATTTTTGAATAAGATTACCATTACGAATCGACCCAGCCCACCCAAATCGAAAAATCAGAGTTCAGAGTTGGAAACGAATTCTGATAATGAACAGAATAACACTAAATTAACTCGAAGAATAAGAATTTTAAAAACTAAGATTCTTAATCCTGAAATTTATTTTAAAATTCTGAAACTTCCAGTTGAAAAATTTATTCAACAGAACGTCGTCTAAGTCAAGCTTTGCCGGTGACAATACAACTTGATCTCGGTCGTCGGGGCGAACCCTACCGGCTTTTCGGGGGACAATAGAAAGTGGTAGGGTTCGCCCCGACGACCGTAGGCACGGTAGCGCTCGTGGTGGCGAAGGGCTACAACACATTATAAACACGAATAGGCTACATGCAGTCTGCAATGGATTAATTTTGTTGGTTATCTTTTCTTTTCAGTATTCTTTTATGTAGTTGTAGTTTTAGATTAGAATCTTAGATTTTCATTATTATTACAATGACAAGTGTGCCATCTGAGGAAGAAACGGGAAATCCCATCGATGATGTAGCCGAAACAGAAAAGTTTGAGTTTGGGAAAGGATACGATTTAACTTATTTTAAAGATATTAGGGTATGTTTTTAAGATGTATATGCTTATAAGTTACTTAATTTAATTCTTTTCTTATAGGAGAAATATCGAGGAAAAAGAAAGGCAAGAAGAAGAACTGCACAAGGCCTTGTTGAAATTCCCAGTTATCCAACCCGCCCAGCCCTTTGGTTGGATTTTAAAAAGTCCAAAGGAACCTGCAGCTCCAGACGTACATCCATTCACAGCATTGTAAGTATAAAGCTACCATATTTCTGACACATATTAACACTTCACAATTTTAAAGCAATCTAAAACAGCCTTCGAAAATGGAATGGACCATTTTACGCTGTCTGCATCCCAAAATGTACAGGAATGGTCCACTGACGTCAGTGGGTATGGGAATCTTGCAGGTGAGTTTATGAAAACACCAGAATGTCATGCTGCAGTAGTCGCTTGGACTGCGTTGGTTAAAAAATACCAATGTAAGTAGTTTAGATAAGTAGCATGTTTTGTTCATTAGACTTTTAATTACCTGTATATTCTATAGTGAAAAGGGAAACAGATTCAGGCTGATGTTGAATCCGACTTTTTGGATGAAGACACGTTCGCCTACGACATTGAAAATGGCATCGAAGACCTTCTATTAGATAATATTCAAGAAGATGGTGATGAGGAAAATGAAGCATACGAAGAAGATAGCGAAGAGGAGACTGCTGATTACCAGGATTACAGCGACGAAGAGACAAACGATTATCAAGACTACGCTGACGAGGACAATGAAGGAAACAATTAATATCGATCGTTTAAAACTCTCTTATATATAGTTATGCTAATCCTGTAATTAGGGCTACTTTTGAAATGGAGCTATTGATGAAAGGGAATAAAAGTATAATTATGAGGTTTTTGATTTGTTTCATTAACATTATTCGTCATCCTTATAGGCCTATCCGAGTGCGCGTGAAAATAAAATTATTTCGCAGTTAATTATACATGCCTATGTTGATATCAGACTTAATCTGACATGATATTACGATTCAGCGTCAAAAGTTGAGTTAGAGGTGTAATTTTTATTAATGTTAGTGGTTCAGCCGCATAGTAGCGTGCGTGAAAATAAAAATTCGTTCACGGTTAATTACACAAACGTGTGTTCATTTAAGGCTTATTCTGACCTGATATTCCGATTCAGCGTCAAAAGTTGAGTTAGAGGTGTAATTTTCATTCATTTTGGTAGTAGCCTGCGGGATTTAGTTTTTAGCGATCAAATTTTTTACTGAAAAAAGTCCGCCCTGTAACTGTAAGCGAGTTACTGCGCTTTTTTCCTTAAAAAAAGTGTCGTAAACCAATAACTCCCGCAGGCTACCACCAATATGAATGAAAATTACACCTCTAACTCAACTTTTGACGCTGAATCGGAATATCAGGTCAGAATAAGCCTTAAATGAACACACGTTTGTGTAATTAACCGCGAACGAATTTTTATTTTCACGCACGCTACTAGGCGGCTGACAACCAAAATTAATGAAAATTACAATTCCGACTCAGATTTTTATGCTGAATCGAAATATCAATTCAGAATCAGCCTAATATGAACATACGCATGTGTAATTCACTGCGAACGAATTTTTATTTTCACGCGCGCTACTAGGCGGCTGACAACCAAAATTAATGAAAATTACAATTCCGACTCAGATTTTTATGCTGAATCGAAATATCAATTCAGAATCAGCCTAATATGAACATACGCATGTGTAATTCACTGCGAAATAATTTTTATTTTCACGCACACTATTATGCGGCTGGCTAATAATTCAATGAAAAAACGCATAAAAAACTTTTATTTACTTGCATGCGGTAAACGACTTCCCAAGAAATACTTGATCGGAGCTAATGATTTTCCCCTCCACAAATTTTACGTGATTGTGATGGGATTTGTACTTTTTATATTGGTGAATACGTACTTATATCTACGTGACTACGTTACTTATTTTGATTGAATTCTTCATTTATCAAAATATATTTTAATGGAGTTACAATGCATACATATCGTTTTGAACCCGCCACAGTTCTGATGGAATGAACTTCATCAATCATCATGGCGAAAAATCCTATGTTCATCACAAGTTAGTAAGACGGTAAATTGTTCAAAGATAGTTTTTCCTTCTTTATGCTCATCACAGTACATTGGGTCAACCTGGGGGGGGGGGTCAACTACTTATGTAGCGTTGAGACTAAAAATTGGCCAGGTCTGAACTAAACCAGCAATAAAACCTGAATTGACACTTTTGAACTGCTTTGTTTACCTTGTTTATATTGACAGTATGTTGTAGGACAGTGTGTTGTAGCCCTTCGCCACCACGAGCGCTACCGTGCCTACGGTCGTCGGGGCGAACCCTACCACTTTCTATGGTCCCCCGAAAAGCCGGTAGGGTTCGCCCCGACGACCGAGATCAAGTTGTGACAATACCTCTAGATGGCACTCATCGTACCATTTAGAAAATGTTTCGTCTGCTTGTTTACAACATAATGGCAACTTGGCAAGACATTTTAAAATATCGTGGATAAAACGAGATAAACCACGTGAAACAGGTACAAATTATCAACAATATTTATTACAAGTTTTATAACATCTTGATGAGGAGATTGAATTTCTGGATTATTCGACTGTTTACAGAAAATGGCGGACACCGTTATGAAGGCCTTAATGCTGGACAAAATTCAGATAGATGGGAAATCCGTTCTAATTGTTCAGCATAGTGACGGATCGCCATTTGTCCATTCGTTGTTAACCCACAGTGCCCGACAAGGTCGAAGAATTTGTCTAGTATCATTTAGTCAATCGATTGGCTACTACCACAATGTTGGAACCCGTCTTGGATGGAACCTGAACAACCTACTGAGTAAAAATCAGGCTGTTTTTATCGGTGGACTGCATACCCTCAAGAATTCTTTCCAATCCCAGTGCCCTTCAAACCCTTTCAATTTTTTGTTCAACCCTGCCTCATGTCCTCTTCAGGCTCTATTTTTAGCTATTGAAAGTGTTATCCTTGGTTGGATTGAGCAGCCATTTTCTGTGGTAATTGATGAGCTTGACTGCCTCCTCAACTTAGGTATAGAACCTAAAGAAGTAATCAAGTTCTTTCAGCAGTGTCATTCTCTTATCCAAACATATTCAAATGGTTCCCTAGTAGTGTCAATAGGTGTCACACCCCTTGACAAAGAAATTACTCAGTGTAGCATGTTGCTGTCTCACTGGTCAGACTTGATTCTCACTGAAAGGGGACTCCAGACTGGAAAATCACGGGACTTGACTGGTACACTCACTGTTAAGTGGAATGTTTCTCCATTTTCTGAGCAACACTTTCATTTCAAATGTTTTGACCGTGGAGTTAAAATGTTTGCCCCAGGCACAGCTGTGTTGTGACAATGTCTTGTAATAAAATCAAACACTTTCAATGTCATTTAATAAGTTTTATTACTTATACAGTATGGTGACTTCAAATAATATAGAAATAGGACCAGACAAGGACACATCCCCCAAAGTACAAGATAAATAAATATATATATATATATAATATATACCAGACAAAACTATTAAATAATAAAACCAAACCAAGATGACTAAAAAGAAGATACTAAATGAAAGATAGAAATGGGGCATATAGTCCACTGGGGATGTAAAAAGCCCCACGAACATTGGAATTCGGGTCTCTTAAAAGATCACGAATTCAAAAATACAACCCTGATTTATTAATATGAATAAGTCGACACTTTGTAGGTGTGGTCAATCACTTGAATGTATAAATGGAATTATGGGTACGATAGCTCCGCCAAATTGCAGAGGTTGCGAAATCGATTAGGAAAGCTAATGCGGCGAACCAATTAAACTACACTGGAGACCCATTTCAACAAAAGAGAAAATGGTCGGCCATTGTATAGTGTACAAGAAAGCATCGATAAATATTCCGGGGGCTAGCGATTTTAATTCAAAAGAAAAGAATGCAGGTAATGAATAAAGAAGCAGAGAAAAAGGTCTCGGTTACTTTTCAGACCAGACGGATCGATCAGGCAAGTCCGTCGATCGTGACGTAACTTCTAAAAATAAACGAGCGAAACAAAATGCCAACGAGCTCCACGGTGGGAAGCTAAGCGCATTCGTAAGCAATCAAGCGGCCAGACTTTAGTTTCTTTGTTTCTTATTTATTTTTTCCAATAGTTTCTTTAACGATACGCAGCGCAAGCGAAATGATGGAGCGCTTCTACGCCGCGGAAAAACAATCTACTTTCTTCTTTCCCACTGTAAAAACCTGAAAGAAACGGATGAAAACTTTGCCACCTCGTCAATCTTTGATGAAGGTCTCCGAAACCTGTTTTGTGCAACTTGGCGAAAGAGCAGAACAAAAACACGGACAACAAGGCAGCGAACTCGGAAATCTGACATCTACAACAAATAGATGAACAAGTTGGAAATGAAAGGAGAACAAAAAGAGTGGCTTGGACATCTTTTGATTAGACAGGTGGAAGTAATAAGTTGCCTATACTTAGAAAGGAAAGAACACGAGTACGAGGAAATAAGCTGTAACAAAAGACCCGAAAAGATCTTTCACATTTCCCCCCGTGTCTACCGGTTACATTGGGATGGTTTAACGTTTCTGAAAAAAAGAGGCTGCCACTTTTATTTTGTTTGGATTCCCTTCTCCTTGAGTCATTTTTTATGGATTTTCTTCCGATTTCCATTCGCTGACATTGAATGCAAAGCCACTTTGGCAATGGCTGCTGCCTTACAGCAAAGTTAAGTTCTTTGATTACATTGAATATTTCCGGAAAAGCGTGGGAGTTTAAGCATTCTTTTAGATGGCAACAAGATAAACCACTTTCTCATTCTTTCGTCAGAAGCCAAAAAGCCTCATTGAAATGTGATATAGAGAGCTACTGGAAAAATAGACGAATTAGAATAAATTGTAAATGATATAAAATTGAATGTCAGTAAAGTAGTGGAAATATAGATGCGGGACCCAAATAGAAAATGGCGATAAGAAAGAAAGGCGATAGAGAGATTTTGATATGTTAAATATATGTGTGTAAGAAAAGGGAGAATGAAAATGGCACACTCTCAATTGAGTGCACTTGTTTTTGTTTTTGTTGGATTTGAAGGGGGGGGGTCCATCCAAGTTTACGACGCCACCGATCATGTTTTAGCTGACGACTCGTTCTCTTTGCTTTTTGGCAAACTCTTGCGCTGTTCGGTCCCAAACACGCGACTCCAACACCGACAGGATCGGATGATCTAAATAAAAAATTTGAAAAAAAGAGGGAAAAAGAAAGAGACTAGACAATTTGCTCTACACGCAAAGCATATAAAATAATGATTGCTGTGCACGCTGGCTAAGATCCAAATGGAAGCGAAAAGATTTCCAATTCTTTCCTTCTTCTTCTCGGTTATGATTTACCTACAGTCTAACTTGATCCTTCTCCTGTGTTTCGAATGCCACCTTCGGTATTTGTGGAGGGTGTGATTGACGACTCGTGTCCTGTTTTCATGACACAACGAGCCACACTTTGATGTACGTGAAAAAGAAGAAGCGTGACTTTACATCGTTTGGCAACTGAGAGCATGACATTAGCAAACTCTAGCCAGCTCACGCTCGGTATTCTTAGCGGCGTGAATCGAATGACAAAATGACTAGCCTAACGGCCCTACTTGTGTACCATGTCGGTGTAGGTACACGAAAGGAAGCCATAGCCAGCTGCTAGCCACTAACATGCCTCTGTTCGTGATCAGGAAAGGGAGTGCGTGTCTTACCTACAAGTTTTCGTACGCTATCGAACGCAGGGAACGCGATAAGGGAGCCGATCCCCTGGATATTCAACTTCCAACTACGCCAGGATTCACTATAATCTGCCCTATCCCCTCTTGTGGCCCTTTACTTACATCGGGTTCTTCTTCCCACATCTTTCGGCGACATAAACATCTGACGGAAATCCTTTTTGTTCATGAAAAATTCAACGCCCACGAGACATCGGCTCAATTTCAACATTGAAAAGCAAACTAATATGAGTTTTCTTTCATACGCTCGCTATTTTCTTTGTGCTGTTTATCAACGCATCTGTTCCCTAGAACGAAATTGTTCAAAAGCAAACCCTTGCAGAGATCTGTTTGAACAGTGGGAAAGTTGGGCCGCTTCGACCTGTTGGGGGAAAATAAAACAAGGAAACGCTGGATAATAAGTGTTGCGGGAATCTACAGGTAAACAGCCAACCGCAAAAGGAAGGAAAATGAAAACCGTCGACTGAGTGCTAACACGATGCACGACGTCCGTTGCCACGGCAACATAAAGAGCTGTGGCGCTTTTAAAAGAACGATGAAAGGGGATGAATTAATGTATCCCTAAGACCATCGTTAGTTACGAGCGAATAAACTTCAAACAAGACGTTATGGCTGCCTCTTTCTGCTCAGTCAGATATGTTAGAAAGACCTAACGTTAGAAAAAAATTCCTCGTGTAGGTAACGTCTCCTTTTAGTTCAACAACCGGGAAGAATCAACAACTTGCCAGTTGCTACGATGCTTGTACAAACGCATCGGAAAGAAATGAAAACAACCCAATTCCTTGCTGTCCTTGTTTACCAAAGCTTTAACCTACGTTTGTTTGGCTGATGCATCAGGACCAAGTCGATCTGTTTGAGCCCGTGAAACGTGTCCAGCCCTTGCGGCGTTGCCGCAACTCCCGGTACTGTGTTGAGAGACAGAAGGGCCTCGCCGGCGAAATCATTGGCCGTCAAAACGTCGTAATCCATAACTGTAAACAGAAGCATGGCCGTTTCCTGCCGGCATTGCTCCAACGTCACCGGACTGCCAATAAAATTCAAATTAGAATTGAGCAAATTGCTTGCAATTGGAATGAAGAAAGATGACTCACAATTCAAAACACTCGTCGAAAACGGGATGGAGAGTGCGCCGTTTGACGGTGGTTTGCTGTTCGCCGCAATTGGGGAAGAGGCGACGCGGCAGGAGCTCAACGATGACAAACGGGTCACTGAGTCCATTGGGATCCAACGGAATGACGTCCCTGGCGGAAAGGATCTCGACGCTCAAGCTGTCGTGGTGGAAGTAGACGCGAATGTTGAGAACGCCGTAAGGAGCGTCGATCGTTCCGCTGCCATGCAGCTGTTGCTGCTGCCCCAACCGGCCAATGTGATACAGATCGATCAGCTGCTCCGTTTTCGCTTTGTGCAGGGAGATTTTTTCTTCGACCCGTTGGTACGTCGGGCACTTGAGCGCCTCCAACGAGAGGCCCTTGCCTTCCGCGTGAAGGAAATTCAGCAGCATCTGAAGGGCGCTGTGCAGTCGGTCGTAAAACTTGCAGAATTTGTCCTAGAATTGTACGTTCAAACCATAACTACAAGGGCGACCGAAAAAAAGAGAGGAGAAAGAAGAAACCTCAAAGAAGAAAAGAAGAAAAAAAAAAAATTTTTTTTTACTCACTCCGCTGGATACTTCAGCCTGAGCCCACAACTCAACGAGAAGCACGTCCCAGATGGCTGCTACGCATCGTTGAAAAGCGTCCGGCAGTAGATTGGGCTGCAGGTCGAGAAGAATGTGGTCTAGACAATCGAGTAAAGGTGCAGCTGCCTCGTTGGCCGGTAACGAGTCCGGCGACCAAGCCAAGTGAAAAATATTTTTTTTCATTTCACTCCTCATCTGATGTAACGTTCAAAAAGAAATCAAGAAAAATTTGCAATAAATAAAACGGTATATCATCAAAGAAGAAAAAAGAAAATCAATTCGGATGCAACTAATCGAATTAAATTCGTGTTGGGATCGATTGCTCACACTACCTTTTCGGCTAAGCATCCAGCGACTCGCAAAAGCTTGTTCTCGTAGTGATCGCGGGCTGTTTCCAACAGATTATGGAAAGCCTGCCTGGCGCTGTTATCGTAGCTGTTGATGCCTACACATCCGCTGATATTAGGCATCGCACCACCGGCAATCATTAAATAACCTGGCGATGTCAGCGTTCCGGAAACTACCGACGGCGATCTGGATCTACCGGAGATTGGACTCCTGTTTAAGACAAAACATCACAAATGAAAGACTAAATTCATCGTTTCATGTGTTTGCTGAAATTGAATATCAATTGAACCTCTGAACGTCAAGCAGCGCAGTGTTTGGACCGTCAACCGCAGAGACGATGGCCGTCACCCGGAGCGTCTGCGGAATGGAAGCCAGCGCATTTTTGACATGCTGCAGGTTATTCAAGTTGACGTAGACCTACGTCATCGATGGAGTCAACACAATAAGAGACGTCAATCACGATCAAAGAGAAAAGGTTTGTATGCAGAAAACCGCTTTTGTTTTATCTAATATATGTTACACAACATCAACGGACTCACTTCTTCGACGACGGCCGTATTTTTCCAATCATCGGTGAAGAAACCGTGTGTTTGGATGCGCAGGAAAATGAGGTCGGCGTAAACGATGGCGCTCGCCGTGATCATCTTTTTAAAGTCATTACAACCAAAAGGAAAGGAAAATGAATTCAAACAATTCAAAATAGTTGTTTCTTTCTGAAACTCGTTTTGCTACTCTACCTCTACTAAACTGTAGACAAACGGATAGGAGGAGACGAGTTCCGGCCACGCCAGTTGCTTCCAAAAATCACAAACCTGCAACCGCAAAGAAAAGGCTACCATTTTGATTTGGGTGTTTTATCAGTTTTTCTCGGCGAGTAAATTGATCATGCGGAGTAGGCGGTCACCGCTGGGAAGCCTTGCGACACAAATCTCTTCTTTGTTAGGGTTCGGGAGGGGCAATCAAACACAATACACAACGATGGCGAGACTCATTCGTCTTCGTTTTGTTTTTCTGCTTGGCCGAACGATGGTGCGCTACCTTCCGGACAGAGAGACCAACAAAGGCAGTCCCAGCCACGGACATGGCCGCCTATACTGATGTCACTGGGTCATTAAAGGACATCCGGCCCGGTTGAATCATGCTGTCCGTTCGGCTTTTTATTGTGTCACTCTTTATCCCTCCCCTGTTCGCCATGCAATAAGTTTGACAGCCACAGAAAAACGATAACGACAGTTGTGTTCAGCCTTTGCCACTTCCCCCCCCCCCCACTTTTTTTTTTCTTGTTGATATTTTACCAACCTGATAGAAGCACGACGTCGTATCGATTGCCGAAGTTGAATGCTTCAGGTAGGGCTCGACGTTAGTGAACGAGTCCAACTCGACTGCAGACCGCACCCGGTTCAATGCCTGACAAGACAGTAAAACTTTTAATTGAGGAACACGGTATGTTCATTATGTTTCTAACGGCTAGGTAATAACGTATAAGCCTCGTCCCTTCAACTGTCACCATCATTATTGGTAATATCGCACAGTGTATAACGCTGAAAGACATCAAGAGGGGTAAATCCTCTTATCTACTATGTCGGATAAGGATTAAGGTCTCACTTTTGAACGGGCGACGATGAGCCATTGTTCCAAAACGACTCGGAAACAGTCGTGGCAATTTAAGGCGGCCATTTGGTGACTGAGCGATATCTCCTCGGGCGGAGCATGATCTTGGAACCTGCCGAAAAGAATTTAGAAAACGCGTAAAAGTCTTCGTTTTTTCTAATTTCTTGCCTTGACCATACGAATGAATCATCAAAAGAAATTACAGTTACTGACGAGGGGTTAATCTTACTTCTGTAAATCCTGTAAAGCGATATTCAACTCGAAAAGGGGTCCTGCGTTTTCAGCGGAGCCCGTCTCGGCGCCGTTTCCACCATCCGTCGTACTGATAGTGGGGCCATTGGGGCCGTTAGGAAAATGACTGCGGATGCTCTCCAGACGCGAACTGAACTCTTGAGTGATCTGTAAGGAGGGAAGAAGCCAGTCACCGGAAGACAGTCCCAAAAGTGGGAGATGGTGGTGGGGGGGGTGAAACAGAATAAGAAAATCACTCCAAGAATCAAAACTCGAAAGAGAACTTTGCCCACAACACGAACTTGAATAATGCAGTCTAAATTGGATGGGCTAACACCCCATGGAATTTTCCTTTTTCCAGAATCAGAGCTCATCAGACCGAGAGGAAATAAAGGAATCAATAGACACTGACAGTAAAAGAATTGGAAGCGATGGGGTCCCCATGCTTTTTAAACATTTCTGAAGATAGACGAGCCCCGGGAAGAACAATCTAATCGTTAGGGTACGGACTTGATTTCCCTCTTTTTATTTATTTTTTCTACAGCTGCAGTCAAGGTTTGAGCGCCCATGCATAAACCATTAACGAAAAACCTTGCGAGATGGCTCACCATTTTCATGTGATTCTTGTAGACAATGTTGAAGTAGGAAACGTTGCCAATTCTGCAATTTCGAGGAAACAAAAGGAAAACAATGTAACGGGTCAATACACTTGTTTTACGTGTTCTCAGAGGTGCGTTAATTGTTCTCAAACAATACCTTTGAAACACATCGTCGTAAATTTGATGGGAACGTGTTAAATCAGCATAGACGCGATTGGTCAACACCGTCAATCCATTGATGACGGTTACGAGGTTGGCGTCAGTGGGTACGCACCTAAAGGAAGACAAATCTCTTATGGTACGTGTTGGGTTACCACGTAAAAGTATATTATTAGACACCCTAATGTCTTTTCTCCTCAACCAAAAGGGGAACAAAAGCGGGTGGGGGAACGAAAAACTAGCAAAGACAATAAAAAAGGATGAGGCCATCAAGGACTCGCATGAGGCTCAAAAGGAAGCTTACAGGATGGAGATAAACAAACGTGCACCTTGGCGTTGAACCTGTCTTTTTTTTAAATGGCACGTAAATACCTTTGTAATTCGGAGGTGAACCATTCAGCGGCCCCTTTGCGAATGGCAACGACGATTTCACCGCGTATCTCCTTGTGGAACGGGCAGCAGCGCCGGAAGGCTCGCATTACATCCAGTTGCATTAAACACCTAAACAATAAAATGTAGATAGAATCAATAACTGTTCCATGTAACGACGAACAACAACAAGAAACAACTAGGAAAGAGGATGATTACTTGAGAAGAAATTCCAATTTGGAAGAATTGGACAATCTATGGCTGAATAGGTAGCGGATCTTGCGGAGGCAAGACAACGAATAATCGATAAAGGCAGTGAATGACTCAGCCAGGGCGTCCTCTTCCTCGCGTGAAAGTGGTTCCGTAGAAAACGACGACCATTGGTGGTCCAAATCATTGAGGATGCGGAAAAGAACTGAAAAATGGAGCGACTTGTCCGGCAGTTTCCTGGCGTACGCTATCCATCGCACCACATGAGACTGCAGCACCGTCACGTCGCCCTGGATGGCGTGCTGGTGAAGGATTGTCAGCGCCGCTTGTGACAGTTCGCCCGTCCATTGGGACGGAGAGTTCTGTCAACCAAACAAAATAATTATATTGAAAGGGAAAGTCAAAATCAAACAGAGATGATCCATTTGAATTTTTGTTTGTTTTTGCCAAAGTTCAAAGAGTTACAAAAAAACAGCGGGTAAAGAATTGAATTAAACATCCGCAGCGATGGAGCAGCATTGCGGTAACTAAAGTTTACGTTGCTGCAGATGCTGTAAATATACGCGTGTTCGGATAATAGCAGAAACGGCCAGTGTAGATCCTTTTCCTGGATAGCAGTCAATGATTTGCGAGTCTCGTTCAAATTTTCGTTTGAAAGTCGAGTTTGTTTCTGCCGATGTAGCGACAACTACTTCCATTTTTCTTTTTGCTGCTGCATCTTTGTTGATCTCTACGTGTGTGCCATGCGTCCTTGTGTGTGTGTGTCAAGCATGTCTTGTGATGAATGTTGTCCAGCTTACCTTGAAACGCGAGACTTCAAAGTCGATAAACACGCAGTGCAGCTTCTCTTGCTGTTTGATCTCGGTCCAATTGTCCTCCTCGCTAGTGCCGAGATCCTCGCGTGTTGACAGCCACAGTTTGAGATGGATGCGTCCCTGGATAGTGGAGCGTTGAGAGCGCCCTCCCAGCTTGTACCAGCATTCGATGCCCGTCGACGGGATTTCCTACCGTCAAAATTCACGCGACAGACATAAACAACTAATCAAGTAAAACGACATCGGGGAGGCATTGATTGGCAGCGCATACTCATTTACGTCGAATATCAATTTCGATAATACCGTAGCTACACCTGGTAGTCTTAGCCCGAGGAAACGGGAAATTAATGTTATGGTTTTCCAGAGTGACGTGCATGGCAATGAAAATCAATTTAAAATGAAGACACTGCTGCTGAACGACCGTTACTGTAACAAAGAACGCATCCGTTTACTGCTGACTACCTAATCGACTTTGGATGTAGTCTGCTTGATTGTTTATTTTGTGTAAGTGATCGATTTTCCTTTTATCCATAAGTGATTTCTTTTGGAAAGATTGCTTCAACTAGGGCAACGATCGAGTCAAACCCAGCGCCGTGCTTACAATGTCAAAAGAGCCGTTGCGTAGATCGTGCTCGAAAATCTTGCGACTATACTGCAGGCAATGCGTCGACTTCAAACGAAACTACAACACCGTTTCAAAAATCATTGCTTCACTTCGTCTCTCCAAACATTACACATACATATTTTTTTAAAGGTAGGAAAAGGGGGTTGCCGCGTAAGAGTTGACAACTTCCAGTTAACTCCAGTTACGGCCTCTTCTAAGTTCCCTTTTAGCTTTTAGCCCTTGGACCTTTTGAAGCGGCAGTAAGGAGAATGGAAGATACCGTCTTTTCATAAAGTGGAAAAGCCGGTTGATTGAAAAAGAATAATCATTAAAATAAAAAAATTCTAAAAGATAGAAAGATGGCGAAAAGAAAGTGAAAACCCGTGCTGAAAAAAAAACTAAATTGAACAAAGAAGGGACAATGCTACAGAAAAGCTTCGGGGCTTTCCGGACAACAAATCCTTCTTTTATTCTCTTTTCTTCCAATATCTTTCCCCCTTTTTTTTTTTTTTTTCTGTACGGATCCTATCTTCTGTTGTGAACTTTTTACGCACAAAAATAAAATCAAATGAAATAATAATTAAATGAAATTTCCCCCCTCAATAACGAAGAAATATGTTTCTGCAGGCAGAAGCCCCGCCACAACAAAACCGGACATCCATCTCAACAATGCCGAATTGCGTGACACGCATAAACGGGCTTGCCTTACGAATTCAAAGGGGAAAAACGAATTAGATTTTCCCCCGCAAAAAAAAAACAAAAAACCATGACACACAACCTTCATTCAATACATTTTACAGCGAGGCGGCTTCAATGACATTCAATTGCATGATAATCGTTTCTCGTATTCCCAATTCCAGACCAACCGACGGTATGTCCTTACGGGAAACTTGAAACATCGTCAGTATTCAACGGAATTCTCTTTCTTAGCTGATTTCTACTGGTCCGGCTCGTATCGATCGCTCTGATCGATGGCCATGCATCCTCTCTCTCTCTCTCACTTGTTGGTGAAAACATTTCCTTTCAAGTCTTTTGAGAACTCCCCCTGTTTTTCGCAAAAACATTTGATTGTGCCCTACACTACTTGAAATAATTTGAACTGACGCTACTGAGAGTTGAATCGATCTTGATTACCTGAAGTGGAATATTGACGCAACCGAGGAAATCGTCCTGGGTGCCGGATCGTGCCGACTGCGCGATTTGTTTGAAGAAACGTCCAAGGCCCTTGACTCCGCGGACCTCGTTCAGTTTGCTGACGGCATCCAGTACCGAATACTCGTCGTCGTGATCCCTGATGAAACGTGAATTACAAAAAAAAAGAAGGCGATCAATAATTTTGCTCGAAAGCGGCTAACATTAACGCATAACTTGAGCATATTTTGTTTTGGTCGTAAATTCGTAACAAATAAAACCACAGCTTGCAACGATGCATCAAATTTAGTTTGGCAAACGAGACCCACATATGAAATTGCAGCTGATCTGCATATTGGCAACGAGCGGTACTCAGGGCGCCCTCATAGTATCAAGTCTCGCACAGTTTCGTACGCAACAAAATGCGAATATTATTTGCCGGTGAAGTTGTCTGCATGTTCGTTGTTGCTGAGCCAATTTTCGTCTTCCCTGCGCTCTACTTGCGCATATGGAAATGAGTCAATGAACCCGCCGCTTTCATTTCTCACCCAACTTAACGTGTGTCAAAGTAAAAAATGTCTAGCCCAATAAAATTAAACAGCCTAGAAACCAAAAATAGTTAAAAACAATAGAAAAGTTGAGCTTACCAAATGTCTAAGTGGAGTGTATCACTGCAGACGTCGTCGATATCACTGGAGGAAATGGAAAAGAGGAATTAGCGAGGCAAATCAATTGGACGTGGTAAGTCGTGTGAGCTGATGCTAAAGAGTCTCTTGACGACGCCATCCAACAGAACATAACTGATAGGGAAACAGCTCAATTCCACAAAAATTTAATGCTCCCCATCAAAACTATCAGGTCGGTGTAGGTTGAAGCCGGGAAGGGGACGCAAATTGAGAACCCCACTTCATCCTCGACACGTAATTAACAGGAGTTAACAACAAAAAATCAGCGCTTGTCGTTTTGACAAGACCGTCAAAGCCAGTTTTCGAATCACCCGCTAATAGAGTTGTTGTCAGTTAAAGCAGATCTGTGAACAACTCTGCAATCTATGATTTTGATCCCAAAAAAAAAGGAGTTGTCTGTTGATGACGGACACGTAAATCAGAAAAAATCCCATCCATTCAATCATCTTCTGCTGATGGAAATTCATTTCAAAGTTTTGGGTGTATCATCGAATTCAGACAAGTGCGTCGCGAACACAGACTAAACTTACAATCGGAATTTCTCATTCCATTTCGGGTTGAGCGTGGCGCCTTTGACAGAAGTGGCCCGGATGAATTTGGCCGGAAGAGCGGCGTGCAGGCTGTCTCGCTGTTCTCGTCCGTGCAGAATGCAGCTGTTGCTCGAACTGTTGCTGTTGTTGCCGACGCTACTGCCTACCACGCTGATGGTGTTGCTGGAAGCAGGGCCGAGACTCGGTCGGTTGGCCGGGCCAATTTGATTGCTGTTGCCTCCGGCCGATACGACAACAGTTGACGTCACCACGCTAGGATCTTTACGTTTGAAACTCAGCCTAAAGCTGGAATGCTTCTTCATTTTCTCGATGGGTATCATGGAAACAAGCGAATCGCGTCGCTGGTCACCGGTCGACAACGAAACCGACGACGTCGTTGGCAACTCCTCGTTAGAGCCGATTGTGTCCAGCGGCGGTTGTGTCAGCTGCTGTGGAGACGGCTGTTCGGCCGACCCCCTGTTGCCGGAACAACAACCCGGTTGAATGCCCAACATGCAATACGGATCACTGAATCCTGTTAAGAGAAGAAAAAAAGGATGGTTATTCAATTTGTGTGGCTACTGTCCTTTTAAAAGAATCTAATTAATCAAGGATTATTATTCCCATGCGTAGGTGTTTTCCACTCACCATTTGGATCTTTGGCTTCCAGGCCTTCAGCTTCGATAACTGTCACGTTGAGAACGACAATCGGAGGCTAAGGAATGGAAAAGCAAACAAGAGAAAATGTCTTGAATTTAATGAGCAAATTTCCAAAGAAAAAGTACAAAAAAATAATAAACACAACCAGATCCGTTCCGACTCGCATTAGAAATACAATTAAGATTACAATCCATTTCTTTTTTATGTGATTCAATTTTACGGCTTACATCTTGTTGACGACATGTGAAACAAGAGAAAATTATAGTTGGAAAACAAGGACAAAAGCGCTGGAGATCCTTCATCTGGTTGTCTTTGACGGTGAACGTTATTCTTTCAAACACGTCTCAGTGGGGTGGGACTTGGTTCTTAGAAAGAAAAAAAAATTTGATAATTCCGCAGTGTAAAGGAAGAGAAAGGCACAAGTTGCTACGAAACGTTGAACGAATCGTGTCAAGTGTCATCATTACATAGGGAACCCTAGTTTGACTGCCATCTCCACATCGACTCCTTGGCGTTTGCCCCGTTGCCACTTGAGCAACGCGACGTTGGAGATGTAGAGATCCACAGTAAAGAGAGTCGCACGTTGGCTGCCTCCATCTTATTTTTTCTTCCCTTCAACCGAGAATGTCAATAACACAACACGTACTACAAAGTAATCGTGCTGCTTTTGTTAAACACATGGAAAGCACAGATGTAAATTGCATAATGTACAGCGGATGCGATAGGCCAGTTGTCAATCACATTCTCCTTGTGCAAAATCGATTAGAATTTTTTTTTTCAATCCGGCATCGCGAAATGGAACAACATGAAAGTTTAACTTTCGCTGTGGTCGGATTGAAAAATTCGAGTAGTTTCAACGCACGATATTGACCGATTTCCAAAGAAATCTTAATACGCAATCCAATAGCTGGAAAACGCAGATGGCTGGCCCCATTTCGAACGGTTTTAGAGCAAAGTTTGAGAAGAACTCGCCTGAAAAAAGAATTTCTCATTTCTCTCATTTTATTCTTATAGTGAATAAAAACTTTCCCGAGGATTCCAATCCGTTCTCAATGACCTTTTTTTGCGTCTTATATTTAGCTCCTTCTATCCGTTTTTTTCATTTGGCCAAAATCCGCTCGATACGGGATTGGCACACAATATTGGCGAAGAGATTCTTTCTCATACGTAACAACAGATGGTCTAGCTGTATTCAATCATCGAAAAGAAGGAGGTTATCCAACCACCACATCTTGCTGACCCGAATGGATCTGAAGAAGCGCCATTTTTCCTTCCCGATTGATTGAAAAAAAAAAGGCATTATAAAAGGAGCAGATGTTATTAGAAAGGTTATTCTTTGCTGCGCATATTGACGCCCATCATCATGGACCCGTTGCGGGTGCGAAGATGAGCGCAGTGCGCATTTTTCACACCGAATCGATGTGCACCGCGCTTACCGCAAGAGCTACACAGCGCGTACGAACAAAATACGAAAGAAATAATAATACCGTGTACATGGCGTTGTTTACCTTTTCTTCACTAGCGATGGCGTTGCACCTGCGGTGGTATTCTTGGCCAACGCCAAAGGCCGTTTGGGCGTAATGAACGAGATCCTCTTTAAAGTGGTGCGGATACTTGGCAGAGTGAGCTCCCAGTTTGTGGCGTATAGTGTACAGCACCTCGACGTAAAGCTGCTCCATCTGCAATATGATAAAATAAAAAACATCCAATTAGAACGACACGAAAGCTAGAAAACATATTGGCCATTGTTTGGCAGATGCTGCGTGTATACTTGGTTCTCAAGTCTTTAGTCCTTGTTGAAACTCAATTGAGAATTGAAAAGGGGGTGGGCAGAGGAAAATTGAAAGTCTGGAGACAAGATGAGATTACAACAACTTTCGCTTTGCCTAGTCTATTTTCGCCATTGATTACATTTCCATACGCAACCATGTCCCTTACACTTCTACCCTAGAGGTTGCGCTCCTAATGTAGGCTACTCTTCTTCTCTGTGAAGCGCATTTTCATTCGATTTGCTTCCTTTTTTTTTTTCGCCCCTTCTTTCAGTTCCTTCTTTCCGGTTTCATTCTACCCCCTGCAGTGCGGGATCTTGGCCCATCGTCATGGTCGATAGTGTCTTTATTTTTGGAGCGGATTTCGGATCGCATACGACAGCACGTGTTGCTTCCTGGAGCCAAACAACAACAAAAAAAAAGATATGGTTAGACGGTCAGCTTGGTTCCCCATCTGATTTTCGGCTCAAGGACTACCGGCTCTCTCCAGAATGTCGACGGCCGCCATATCGACCAGCTCCTTTACCAAACATAAATAAGGGACGAAAGTGGGTAGCTAGTAAAAGGGGAGTAGGTCCCACGCAACTTGACACTTTGTATAGCGAGCCGAATAGGAGGCTCAGCAACGATAACTTTTAAGCGCGTATAACCAAATGGAGAGGAATGCACAAGATCAAAAGCTTCGCGCGCGCACCAAAGACGCACACAGCAGCTAATTCAATCAAAAAAAAACTCCCTCCCGTAGCGACATGGCCGGAGAAACAACGAGCCTCTCGCTTTTCGCTAGCTCCTCCGCCGGAGTAGGAAGAACAATAAACGTTTGTTTGGACCTTCTTATTTTTATTTGCTCTACTCGAGAGACACAAAGAGAAAAGAGTCTTTTAATCTCATCAGGTGGCGTTCTAAGAGAAAGAGAGTGCTAAATCTACGTACACATAAAAAATAAACGTTTAAACTACTTTTGACAAGTCCATTTACACCAAACATTCACACAGCGTATCCCGCTGCGAGAAATGGATTGCTCCGACGGAAAACTGATGCACACAAAAAAAGAGGAATGGCAATTTTTAAAGTTACGAGAGAGAGAGGGACGGGAATATTATCGTGCGTTGTCGTATACGCAGCCGAGTAAGGAGGACGGACTGACTCACTTCAAAAGGCGAAGAGTTTCTTTGTTAACGGGCCCAGCTTTCAGTGTTCTTCTTATTCTACTACTCTTTGCCCGTTGCAGCTCATCTAGATGATACAATGCACTAGATTGGCCTCGTCGTCTTATACGAGCAGATCCGTAACAATCCTTTTGGCCGACAATGGCGCGGATGCAAAAAGGAAAAATAAAAGGCGGAAAAGTGGAGCCATGGAACAGGAAATAAGCAGCAGGGGATGATGTCTTGCCCCGTACGATTTCCGAACGAGTTGAGCAAAGTATAGACTCGATGCACAAAGTTCGTCGTTTCTTCCTTACTCTTCTGTCTCGCTAGCAACGAGCCAATCAGTCCCTTTCTCTTTAACTGTCTCTACGACGACTACGACTCGCCTGACAGTGAAATGCGCCATTTTTTCCCTCCTTTCTACGCTACATCGAATGCTTGTAATACATCCTTTTGTAATGATGTGATTAAATCGCTCCCTGGCAGGAGAGTGTGACGGAAAAAAAAAAGGGGGGGAAAGCAGGATATCTGCTAATACCCTAGGATGAACATTTTCGATAGTGTAAGGAGCGAAACAGTGTGTGGTAAGAATCGTCGTGGAAACAACAATAAAAAAAAAACGATTGACAACTGTTGGGAGAAAATCCATAGCAAAACTAAGAAGAAAAAGAATAAAACGCGTTTTTATGATCGGTAGTCTTACCTATCGATCCAACCATTCTTTATCTAGTTACTAGCGAGCGCAAAACATGGTCGAAATGAGATACTAACACGCAAAAGCCTTTCCAGGCTGAAAGTGCACCGGCTGCATTCGTAATGGATGGCACACGGAAGTAGTTTAATTCAAATGTCGTACCTCTTTGGACGAAATAAATTGAGATGAATCAATCCGGCCATCGCCTTCCGACGGCTGTGCAACAAGCGGTTGATCGTCCTCTCGCATAACCTGAAGTCGCCTGTTCTCCTGTTTCCAGCACAGCGCCGTGTAGCTCTCGAAGAACGATCCGTCTGATTCTTGGACGCTACATCAGCCGGACAGGTCATATGATATTGATGCCAAATAAACAACAACAAAAAACAAACAAAATAATTGGGTTATTCATCTTAAATTACGGGAAATAATGAGGAATGAGAGAGAGAGGCTATAGAACGGTCATTATACACAGTAAATCTGAGCGTGTATCAAGAGTCTGAAAAAGCTGGGATTGCAACTCGACGGTCTCACAAAATCGATATTACAAGAGAATTTGCGATGGTAAACCAAACCAGTTCTTGAAAAACGAGGGGAAGATCTTCAACGAAACGCAGTCGATAGCAAGTTGAACGCGAAAGCGGATGATGATTCGGATAAACAAGTGGAGCCCCTTCAATCCATAGTTGAATAACAAAAATTGATTCGCTTCTTCGTACAGGATGGGGACACATCGATCGAATTCCATCATTTTCGTAACGTAACATCGCAATGGCGGAACACGGGCAATAAGAGAGGCCCTACTTTGGGAGTTTGGGTAATTTGTTATAATTAGAAACCAGGTCAAAACTGCAGCGTTAGCGCACAAATGGTTTCCTATTCACCGGGCTTTTGCAAGTCGCCTAGGAAACACCATGGCTATCGTTTTTTGCTGGTTCTCCCTTCATTAGCAAATGGACAGCTACCGACTGAATTATCTAACAGGCAACCGTGACGGATACAATGCGTTGCAGTTCTCCGTTAACATATTCAACTGCATCGCAGTTTATCACTATGCCATTGTTCTAGTGATTGTTGTTGCTGCATAGCATGTGCTATGCGAGATTTTTTTTTTTATCATGAAAAAAAAAAAGAGCCTTCATTGCTCTTTGTAAATAGCTTTTGCTAAAACTTTAAATCGGATCTCTTCTTTTATTGAAAAGCAGTAAATAGAAATGACAGTCTATTAAAACCTGTTATCCAGAAAATAAAACGAACTTGACAGGGAGAAAGAGGAAATAAATAAACTTTGAACAGATTGAGGCACTATGTCCTCGACGAAAAAACTTGAACTGAAATCGACTCAGGAACAAACAATAGTTGGATCCTTCCGTAGGCAATCCTTGAAACCTTAATTTCAATAGACAACAGGTAAAAATAACGTGAAAAAAAGACGCAGGAAAAGTTGTTGAATTGACAACGTAAAAGCTTTTTTACACCACGACCGTGACATCTGGCCTATTCTTATTCAATTCAATCACCGTCGTCCCTTCATCCTTTCTATTTTCTTTCTTGTTTTTCTTTTTCGATGTTCTTCTATTTGCTTCTTACGCAGACTTTGCTCTTCAAATTTCAAACGCATCGCCTACGCAACGCACACACATAATAGATTTGTTTCTCGGAAAATCCCCCCCAAACCGGATTTATTATCGCATCGGTAAATGTTTGTAATTTCATCAGATAGAGTTCGAAAAATAGAAAGTAAGCCAGGCGAAGCGTATCATTTGGACGGTTAATAATACAAGTAAACAAGAAAGCATTCTACTTTTAGCCCAAATAGAACTGAGGTGCAGACTACCAGCGACGGTGTAGTTTAAGTCCAGCAGAGCGGTTTACTTGAAGGCCGTGCCTACACCTGAAAATATCAGCAGTCACGTATCGACCGAACGTTCTCGTGAAAACTGACACTCTGTCGAAATGCCACAACTTTCACCCGTAACGTCGCTTTAAACTTTTTTTTGTTGTATTTCTGTTTTATACGTTTCTTGACCGTAGGTATTTTATTTTTTATTCCATCATTGTTCTTTTTTATTTCCTTCTTTTTCAATTCTACCTCGACACGCTCAGCCAATTTTCATCCTTTTTTTTCCCCCTCTCTTTTTATATTTCATTTGATTTTATAGGATCTATATACCAGGGGGGGGGGGCACTCGGTTAATGATATGGCCAACGACCAAAGTACTTTTTACTATAATAACACGCCGCAGTGCTAGTCGGCAAAACCACCTGATTCATTACGGGAGCCACAGCGGGATTGGCAAATGGAGTACATATATACACGACCGGGCTTAGAGAAATCGCGCAAAAAAGCTTATTCTGTGTAACCCGCAATGGAAAATGTATAGTGCTTCTGCTTATTGGAATACAGCTGACGACTCCCGCGGTGCTGGTGCTATCGCCTAAAGCTCACTACCTAACTAGGAGATGAAGCCTCTTAACTAACTTCTCTTTCAACCGCTGACCTATACTACGCACAGTGGCTGAAGAAATGATGAATCGACAATACTTGAAAAAGGAAAAGAAATAAAAACACACACGAGAGCAAGAAGCGAGCTCTTACAATGTAGAGTCAGTTCCTATGACCAGCAGTCAGCTGAAGATCGATGGCTCTATCCACATGGCGTGAAGTGCGTCCTACACGATAGTAACTTTAGTCCCGAAAGTTATTTTCCCCTTCGACTACTTCTTTTTATTTTTTGTGCGTATCTTGTTGGCTTGTTTCGTCATGTTTTTTTCCTTCTTCTTACTCCCCTTTGGGGGAAAAGAAGCTTTCCGTTTGATATATGGTGACTTTTACCTACGATATATTCAAATCCATTCTCTTTCTCGGAAGTTTTGACAGTTAGGCACGACAGAGTTAATTTTTAAGTCCACCCGTGTGCTGGGTCGATCGCCGCCTGATGGCACATTCAGTGGATTATTAGTAAAATTACGAGCACCAACCATTACAAACTTTTTCTGTTCCAATTATCCCACCCCGAGCAAAGAAAAAAGACAGAGTTTAGCAAAAAAAAATATAAAAATAAAATAAAAATAGAGCATTAATCATCAATCGCGACTTAGACTAAATCCATAGCCAGTCTTTAATAATTGTTCTTTGGTGGTGGGGCCTTTGATTTACAAGAGGGAGATTAGCGTAGAGACGTTTAAGTCGACTCTCGGGAAGCCCCGACAAAGATTACGTGCAACAGAAATGACTTAAAGAGAGGAGTCGAACATTAAAAGCGCGCAGGGAATTCCGGCCGCCCTTGTAGGCTTTATTCCATCGAGAAACGATTGCCTGTTATTTCCCCTCCCCTTTTTTTTTACGGAGCTAACCGCCGATCGTTTTGGGATTACTTCTCGTACAGGGCCTCGTAACATGGCAGCGATACTATATACAACACTTTTACTTTTTCCCCCTTATCCGGTAGACAGCCCGTCAACGTAGAAAGGCAATTCTATTTGGTCGATAGAGCGATACGAACACACTGATGATGTACAAAGCCAACCCAACTTGAGGAAAAACTCTAATCAAAACGACAACACGTCCCGAATGCATTTGGTTGCCGGTATTGGTAGAGGAAGAACGAAAGGTTACCTATAACAATCAAACTCGAATGAATAGAGTATACACCAGTGTCTGCGAAAGAAAGGTGCATGGCGTACGTTTATAAGCCCGCAGGTAGTGCACAATACACTGCTTGACAGCAGGATTATACGAGAAGGAAAGGCCAAAATCCAAGAAGCTCAGATGGAAGAAAAAAAAAGGGAAACTAACAAGAAAAAAGATAAATATTATCCTTGGAAAATGAATGGAAAGATTACTTCCTAGGGCCTTGTCTACCTTCCCATTTCCCTGTTCAAACTCATTTTTCCATCGAATCTGAGCGCGGATCGATTGTGACAGCCAATATCTTCCCCGTGGAGGAATCAAACTCGCATCCATTTTCAAGATGAGAGGCATCAAACATGCCCAGCAAAAAGCTTCACTCTCACTGCTAATAGACCCCGTGCACCATATACATATTTTGTTGTTTTTCTCCCCCGGCTGGATTTTTCATGTTCTTGCCTCTCACATAATATCCAACAGAATTGTCCGTTCGACCTATAGCATTTTGTCATCATCGTAAAAAGATCTATATGTTTTTGGTCTCCCGTTTTGCTGGCGTAATCCAATCGGACGAGAGAGGTTCGCAAGCGCATTAGCAATGCTTTTGCCCCTAAGAGCTTTCGGGTATATTATATGGGGAAGAAAAACAAAAAAAAACAAAACAGGTATGTGGTCTAAAGCGACGAGTGGCGTGGATGCTTTAATGCTGCAAAACATTGCACTAATAAAGGATAAATTGTAATATACGACTTTATTGAATTCCCCTTATTTGGCCGCTATAATTTTCCCCCCGTCCGGTTTCCTCTACTTTCCCTGGCCTTATTTCCTGATTTCAACTTCTTGCTAGATCACCTGGGTCGACGACGCACGATGGCGAGGCAATAAAATCAGCACGTCATTTCCTCTTGTAGATGACATGTAAAGACTCCCAAAAGACTGTCAGACTCGCGATGCATTTTAATGAATGTTCTCTTCTGTCTTTTCGGTAGCCTTTCTATCCACCTAGTACATCCGTCACCTCCCTATCTGATGGCAGAGCTTGTATTACACCTCAGGACTTTGTAATCTCTTCATCACTGGGCTTGCTACGCACGAAGCAAAGAACTCATTTAAAGCGCGGCTAGGATTTCTGCAGGCAAAGCTGACGTGAATGTAGCGACCATAAACGATCGATGACAAAATAAAGGCGTTTTAACAGAGGAGAGACAATCATTTTGGCCAAGACAAAAGATTCGCACAGAGCTGCTCCTCGACGCAACAAAGACTGTGACGAAAGATCTAGGTCGTTGATGGAACTCGGTTGGAATATAGCGCAGCTGAATTAAAAAGTTTTTGAGAACGCGAAAAATGATGCAAGTTGTGCAGAATTACAGGGCAAATGAGAGATTTGAAAAATTAAAGTTGGCTCTTATTCGTTTTTGTTGTTAGACTTGTTTCGTTTAATTATTACCCAGAACCGGTGATGGCAAATTGTGGCCAAGAAGTCCGACGATTGCCCTCGAGCAGAGCAAAAGTTGGCAAAAGTTTAGGTTCCCTCCGCTTGCCCGCCATGTGATGAAAAGATGGAGACAGCAAAGGTGACGGCGAGTGAATGGCCGCAAGAGCCGCCGTCGAAGAAGATGGCGATATCGCCCCGCCGGATGCAGACGGCACCGTAATCGATAGAGTCGATGACTCTTTGAGCGAAGCCGTCCGTCCACCAACGGCCCGTCTCGGGGAAGGTGGTTGCGATTGTGAAGAAACAGCTTTGAGCGATTTCGATCGCTCCTGGAGGAGGTGAGCCGACGAACGATGGACCGTACTCGGAGATCTACTACCGGCCTCACGGCTCATCGACGGCATGGGCATTTTCGTCATCGTCAAAGGTGGCGGAAGAATCGGATCGACACTGGAAGAAGAAGAACCGGCTTTTTCTTCATTCTCTCTAGAAAAGCGACGCGGCGAAAGGTTCAAACTGGAAACACTATTTGTCACGTACTGTTGCAGAGCGTTAAAAAAACTCATTTTTCTTTCTAATCAAACCAATTTATCTTCCCTCTTTTTCTTTTCGCTTTCCTTGTTTAAAATGAGTTGTTCGCCATCCGGGCAATTCTTTGGCCAGACACTGAAGCTCAAGTGCCGATAGAAGAAGCTCCGCACTGCAATAAAGACGTCAACCGACTGGTTGGGTCGGATGCATCTACCTTAACTTTTTGCCACCTATAAAGAAGGGATGGAGACGACGCCGAGTGGCGCAGAACCAACAAGAGCGAGATGCGGGTTTTCGGCGTGCACGCATGTGTGTAGCACGATCAAACACCGCCGCAGGGGTATAACCCACCGCCTATGTGTCGCGCACACGAACAGACGCATAGCCGGATGGGGAGAACGATACCGCGTCGGCGCTGAATATGAAAACTGTGTCACAACCAACGACATTTAACGCACTAGCGGGGGGTTAACTGAAACATAACCACCGTTTTGGAACAGTAAAATGAGGGTTCTTTCTTTCTGACACGCCGATGAAACGTTCACCGGAACCGGAGAAAGGGACAAATTATAGAATTTGGCGATCAATTGCCATTCAGTTTAATCGCTCGGCGAAACTGGACTATAACGAGATTTTGAACGCTATTCTTGACGGATAGAAACGGAATAACCAATGGATGATAGCAGCAATATGATGTGCACAGCTAAGAGTAAAGGACGTGGCCACTGGCGGCCGAACGCAACGTTATCTTGCGAGCTTACAGAATATGTTGTCACGTCAGACCGATTGGGAAGTTTGCAGTAACGGTGACAACCCCCAGACGATTCTTTCAAGACAAAATAAGCAAGTAGAAAAGGGAAAGAAAGCCTCTTCCATCTCAAGATCGGAAATTATTTATCATACACCACCAATGGAACATGTCCCAGAATTCTTCTTTTCGAGAGCGCACGTCTCAGACAAGAGTTGTGGTGACACGGGAGGCAACTCACACAAGCGATAGCGGAATTCATTTCCGACGGGCCTGCATGAGTTCCCATGAACACCCAAAGGAACAAAAAAAAAGTAAGGAAAAGAGACGCTAGAGACCTGTTATTCTTTTCCGCCCATCTAATGTTTACTACGGGTTCAAAAAATAACGCTTGATCTTTGGCCAAGACGTGACAAAAAAGTTGGAGACGCAGTTCTGTGGCTTGATGCCTGTGTGGTAAAAAACTATCCGCCTATTATTGCACTTTTTATATGGAATATGTACACGTTGTAAAGGGAAAGAATCATCTCTGATGATGCTACTTAAAATTAAATGCACATTGGGCAAAAACTGTTTGCCATCATTTATGCAGAAGGATGCATCACTGAACCCACAACGCTAGCAAGTGACCAGCTACTAAAACTACATCTGCCAAGCTCTTAAATAAAGTAACACCTGAATAAATAAAAAAAAGGGACAATTCTCTCTCACGTAGTGTGTCATGCAAGCGTAACAAGCATCAACAGACAGGCTGGCTGGCGAACATTCTTAGGACTAACAAAATGGAAAGAATTTTTTTTTTTTATGTCAAAACTACCTGATGCGTTCCGACGTCTGGGAGCCATCCATATCCGAAGTTTGGTGATGGAGTGATGAGAAGAGTAAAGGTGCAGCCGCCTGGCCGTTCACCATGGAACAAAAGAGCAGCAATGGACGCACGTGGTATATCTCACACCCTTTCTCATCGCGACTAGTTAGGTTCTACCTTCAGCTATCGCTTTTATCGCGGTCGATATTATGCGTAGCATTGACACGGGCCATTCCCACTGCCAGACGTTATCAGGGCTAGAACGAACATTAGGTCCCGTGTGGCAGCCGATGCCTCATCGCCACTACACATACACACACACACAAAAGTGAGACGCGAATGAAAGAAAAGTTGGCTTTTCATGATCATAGAATACCTTATAGTTAAGTTAGCCAAAAAAAAAAGCGACGATATGGGAATCTATCAGCAGGGGACGAGTTGATCAGTGCAGCCGGATATGTATCCAGCAATAGTAACATGAAAATGCTTTCGGGTTCCGTCATTCATGGCTGAAAGTTCATCATCAAAGGCTTGTTAGATTAACTTTTCTTATTAACATTCGAACGTGCTGTCATCTTTTAACGTCATCGTAATGAACAAATCTTGTGAATAATGCAACTTTTCATTTTGCACTTTTTATGAAACCTGTGACACATTTAAAAAAAAAAGAAAATTATAATTTGCTGACGTTAGATACATTTCTTAAGGAATGATACACGCGAAACAAGACACAATGGCAGGCACAGATGAATTTCAAGATACGGCCACCATTGCAGGGAAATAATTGGAAAACTCAAGTCTATGGCTATGAGTATTTGGTGACATTTAGAAAGCAAAAGGTTTGGCACGACACTATAGAGTTCTAACGAGGATCTCAGGCTGGAGGCGTGTTACTGGTTCACAGAGGCTAACAACCTGAAAACTAGACGAGTAAAGATTTGGGATCCAATTTAAATGAACCTTCGTATCAACAGCCAGCAGAATATGGCAAACAAGCAATTACTAAACCGCATGGCTAATAACTAGGCTACCCGTATGCGAAATCACAAGCTTACACTTAAATATACGGCTGCCATGTCAAGAGCTGTCAAGTCTGTAGATTACCGTATATAGATTGCCGTATAGACTGTTTCACCAACATGTGTGATTGCAACTTTGCTGCTATGGTTATAATTTGGCATCCAATCCTTCACAAAGAAATCAAGCCCAACAGTATAAAACAACCAAAGAAAATAACTAAAATTTGTGACAACATTAGGCACTGTGCTATCACAAACTCCTATAAGACTGAGGAACACGTGCTTGGGATAGAGATTTTGCTGTACTTGTCTTCACCTGTTACCTCACGTGGTATTTGCTTCTAGAGCAAAACCACTGTGCCACCATTATTAGTGCGGTTAAAGAATTCCGAAGAATTCTTTCATCAGATAACTATTGCCTGTTCTAACTACCGATGGCCACGCTAATAACGGATCTTGCAAGCTAAGCAAGATATTTTGAGAATTACCTTGCGTGATCCATGCAGCTAATGGAAAGTGTTGATTCACATTTCACATTCATGAGTCATGACTCATACAATGGATTCTTTTTTTGTAAGTCTTTCTCGGATTCGTCGCCATCTAGGGGCAATTTTTACAACAGAAAAACGTTGCAAATATTAAATTTTTCATTGTTTCGTAGTCGTCCTTGATTATAATAGCTCTCTTTTTTAAATAACTATTTATTTTTAAAATCAATCGGATCTAAATTTAAATGCCGCGTAATAGAAATATGTCATCAGTGCTTCTAGGATTCTGTGCCTATTGCGTCTGTGTTGTCTGCAATATGCAGTCTGCTCTCAGGCAACAACAAAAATGGCGATGAATTTCGGTCTTCGTCGAGGATTTGTTCAATCTGTTTTGACATGCTCTTCCAGGTATGGTAATCAAGCCAACACTATTTTTGACACAAGTAATAGTTTGGATTTCTTCTATTAGAAGAGCGTTTGGCGCAACTGCAGTGTTGAAAAACGAAGACCCTTTCAAGCTTTCCCAGCTGAAGGAAGCCCCAATAAAAAGCCTTGACGACCTACTGTCTACTCAAGAAAAACATGAGGGGTTGATAACTGTTGACAAGAAAGTAGGTCCATTCATTAAAATTGTGTTTGCCAAAAATTTCATTATGAAATTTTGCATTCTAGGTTGACCTATCTACAACAACTGGAGTACCTGAAGAACACATTAAAACTCGAATGGTCCGTATTTGGAAACCTGCAAAACATGCAATGCAGTCTGGCACTTATAACACCCATAAATGGAAAATCGAGTTTGATACTCGTGAGCGCTGGGAAAACCCTCTGATGGGATGGGCATCATCGTAAGCATTCATATTCTTTTGCAAGACTCAAAACAAATAAATATTCTTCTGCCAATGTTTAGAGGTGACCCACTATCCAACATCCAATTAAGCTTCAGCAATAAAGAGGATGCTGTTGCATTTTGTGAAAAAAATGGCTGGGACTATTCTGTAACTGAAGTTGTCAGCAAACAGCCTCGTCCAAAGTCCTATGGAGCCAATTTTGCATGGTAATTGTTAACCATAGACAAACATTTTCCATGAAAAATAATGCATTCCTTTGTGAATAGGGATAAGAAAACACGTACATCGACAAAGTAAGAGTACCCACGGGAATCCCAAACTGCTGGTTTTAACATGGAAATGTGTAGATAATAATTACTCTTCCTTGAACTTGATCTAGTTATATTACACTGTTCACGGTGAATGTCAGAATCCTCTTGCATTGTTTTTTATACGAGTTTATATGTGTATTCAACGTTATCAAATGACGAGATTATCTTTTATGTACACCGGGGTTTAAGACGTGAGCAGCGACGAAAGACACATTTGTGTAAACATTTTGTTTTCAACCAGAAAGAAAAAAATAATGTTTTTAAAAAACATGCGTGACGATGGTAGGTGACGATCGACAATTCAGCCAACTATTACTTCTTTTAACAGCTACGGCGATGGAAGAAGCGGTAAAAATTGGTTCTAATAACTCCTGGCACTGTTGTTCTTCGACGTTTGCTTCCGTTTTGTGCTGCTGTGGCAAACAAAGCTCAATGGCCGCTCCGTCGGAAGATTTCAGATTACTATCTATTTTGAGCGAGGGACCAAGTCCTCTAGATGCCATTCGGCTGGGATGATATACAACCTGTTGCAAGAATAGAATGTTCGTAAAAAGCACTTTAAGTCCAAACAACGCACAATGACCCGTACGATGAAACCAAGCAGAAAAGGTTCGAGTACTACCCCTTTCACCTTGTAGCCTAGCAACGGTTGAAATGTGCTTATTCAAAAACGGAAGAACTTTCTACTTCAAACAACCGTTTCTCTTTTTTTGATTTCATCTATTTGTTTTCAATATTTCTTGCTTTTGATTACATCCCGTTTATGCACATATTGAATAATCTGCAAATCCCACCTTTCTATGGAGTTCGTGATGAGATCTGCGAACCTGTCGCCGTGAGAAGTAACCGTATACCATGGGGTTGAAGCAAGAATTTGTACACCTTTGGTTGATAAGCAAAACGATGCAAACAAGATATCATGAAGAATTAAACAAAATGAGAATCAACTCGCATGTTGTTAACAGAATGCCAAGATACTTACGCGAAAAGGAAAAGGCCTTTTTGGATACGCTGGTCAACTTGAAGCGCAGAATCACGATCACACCAAAACCTAAATAAAACGATTATAGGTCAGGTACGTCGTGAACAAATAATTGCCTGACGAAAACTCTGGATTAAACAATATCAGACATTTTTAAACTATTCCAATCCGTTCCCATGGTAAGTGTAGCAAAAACAAGAAAGGGGCAACCGAATGAACGGAAGACAAGAAAAGGCCGCGTCAGTTATTACCAGATGCTCATAATGTTGTATGGCGTCCAGCAGAAGATAAAAACCGAAATGATCACGAGAGTCATTTTGACCGTTTTGATGCGTGCTCGTCCGAGCGTCCCGACTGTCACTCGACGAATACCCTCCTGTTGTCCAACTGCTTGATAAAATGCAAAAAATCAAATTCAAGTTGTGAATATTTTCAAGGTTTTCAAGTTATGACATGTCGTAAGAAAAAAAAAAAACCATTCCTTTCAAGGATATATCTACACACCGGTAATTCCTCTTTGACTGTAGGCTTTTAGAGGATTTTGTTGTATATTTTTCTGCCACTTTAATGGCCGTCTTACCTTCCTTGCTCCTCCGACTGATCTCGCACAGAATGGAGCTGTACGTGAAGACGAAAACGGCAAGAGGCAGAACATACATCATCAGCATGCCAAAGGCGGCATAGGAAATCTCGTGAGCTCTGGTCGGGAACGAATCAAAAGTGACGCACTGTTCATACCTATTGGAAAATAGGGACAATTCAGTTTGGTATGGCCCCAATATCATCCGATTTTACAATTTCGTATTTACCAAGGGTATTCGGGATGAGCTTTGACGCGGAAAACGAAAACCTAAAAAAAAAACGTGTAAAATGGATAAAAATCTGTGAATAGCCTATCTAATATAGTCGAGTAGCTTACTCATCTAATAATGCGTAAAGTAACCGAAAATGTTTAGATCGTCGATTTCTATTGAAACAGACAAAGGGGTGAGAAAGACGGAGCAGACAACATAAGCAAGGTTATTAAAAAAAAAATTTAAAGCGATTCTATTAGCGATTTGTGAATAGGGATTCAGGGAATAATCAGCTTTCATGTTCAACCACAAGGACAGCCACCAAAGCAACGTATTTCATCAGCTATCCAGTTTCAATCAGGATGTAATGTCAGATCGTTCCGTGCCAACGCACTTCTCAATAGACACTGATCTACTAACGTTGAACATAGAAATAATAGCATACCAACCTGGGGCAAACTGCAAATGACGGAACATGCCCAGGCAATAGCCAACATGAACCGGCCTCGTCGTCTCCAGTAATCTAATTTCATGGGTTGCAAAATGGCACCGAATCTATGACCAGAGGCAAAGAATATATTTGAACAATATCGGGATTAAAACTCGAATGATTTTGACCGTTCACCTGTCAACGCTGATGCAGACCAAGACAAACGAAGAAAGAAACAATCCGAATGTTCGGAAAAAGGCAAGAATTCGGCAGGCAAAATCGCCTGCTTTCCATTGTACTGTAGCAGCCCATCCTATCTCGATGGGCATGAGCAGCAATGTAACCTAGGCGACAATCGATAGAAAAACAAACACAATTTCGTACCAATTAAGAAGGGGGAAAAAGGATGATGTCGTATTTGCGTCATAATAGAATATGCAATCGTAAACAGTCAATTTTTTATGGGGGACACACACACACACACAAATTCAGGAGCCCATTAAACAGGTTAGATGTAAATGCGTTTTATTTCCGAGACTTTAATAGATAATTAAATGGCCTAGATAGATTGGAATGGCTGCAAGGCTTAACTTTGTAAGAAAACTTGAATCGAGCAGTGGAATGTTCCTAAATTTCTATTCGTGGCAATGGAGGATACAATCACCTTAACTGACATTAGCCATATACCTGTCTAATCGTCAACAACATACCAGACTTAATGGGCTGACCGGTTATACAAGACGAAGCCGATTAGGCGCGACATTGACTCACATTCAGATGATTCTTCATACAGTACAGTTGTCGGATAGTCGTCGGTCAGGCAAAAGTCGTGATCCCCAAGTTCAAAGTCATCAATTCAAGTTGTCTGCATTCAACAATTCTTCCCCGATAACCTCTTTTCCTGTACATTAGTTTCTCTTATTGTTTACCGGATCCCAATGATAAGGGATGCATAGACTGTTACACAACGTAATGGCTCGAAAGGTCGACTCGTAGTCAGTGGCAAAAAAAGGAAAGCGCAGCGCCAGAATCCAACGTAACGACGTCGGCCATTAGCTTGAATTGGACTCCTCTATTTCCTTTTTTATTTGTTGTTTCCAATCCATTTGATGCCTTGCTCTTCTATCGCAATATCTAGAACGGTAGGTCACTGTGCGCGAAGCGACAGGCTAATCTTCTGTCGGAGCATTCAGCACCGGACAAACACGAGATTGAATCAGCATGTCTTTTGGCATGTCTCCCTCACATCATTTCAGATGTTAGCCTCGTTAAGATTGATTCCGGGATCATACACGCAAGCTCGAATGTCGCTGATCCCGCAACCAATATTCTTCAAGGCAAACAGAAACAAGCCAACTGCGCAGAAGTAAAAATAATGACAAGAATCCGAATAACAAACAAAACACCCGATGGATATCCCCTTTCCATCATCACGAACGTAAAAAAACAAAATGGCTGTCAGGTGAAGAACTCCCTAAAAGAATGCGAAATAAAAAGTCTGAAGTGATTATTGATTGCAAAAGGTTTTACGATTTCGTGAACGTGTAGAACGGCTGTGTTATGTATGCATAACTTGTTTGTGGGCGACCATCTGGATAGGATTTCTAGTTCTGCCCGTCGGAAAAAAAAAAAAGACCAACCCCCCTTTTTTTTTTTCACGGTGCGGGAGTGGACGCGTGATGACCTTTCCCAGATCATAAAGCATCAATAATCTCGTACAGTCAGAGGACATACTATATTAGGACTCTGCTCGACGGGATTCCATTTTTTTGTTGAACCGAAATTCTTGGTGGGTTCGCCACAACAACAACAACAACAAAAAACTCGGTGCTTGGCAATATGACCAAAGCGTATCATTTGTTGTCATGTTTACAAGTCTGTTGCTTGGTTCGGAGCAACAGTTCTTCCTAGGGCCGGCAAGTATCACATGTGGGCTATCCCGACGGTGATAAAAACAATGTTTATTGTTATGTCAAGACATACTTTAGTCATTTCTGGAGAACCATAGAATGACGATAGAGCTCCCCAGTTGATTTACGACGGTGAAGAAAGAGAGGAAAAATAGTTAGGCGAATAGCTCAGTCGATGTGACATGAAATAGTCACATCGTATCAGACTACGACAGTTTCAAGAGGAAAGTGATGTTCGGTTGGTAGACAAGCTGAGACAAACGACGTAAGATGGATGCAACGGCGAAACATCTAGCATTTCAACAGCGTCAATGTTACCATTCACATTGGATATTACGCACGTGTCGTCGTGAAGTTTGCTTCGTGCCCGCTCATCTTACAGAAGCAAATATGGCTCAACGGGGCATCTTAAGAGCATTCCATTACGGACGAAAACCTGACTGTTCCTTTTTGGCTTTAGCCATCACGTAAAAGAAAGTCGAGCTATTTTGATGACGGTTCAAAGGGAAACCCTGCAACATTATTCACACCGCTATTTATGGCGTGAGGTATACGTGATAACCAAACTAATTAAACGCAGAATCGGTCGGCAATTTAAATCAAACGTCTTAGCAACAGGGTGTCTGGATTAATAACGACTTTCGCAGTTTCTCCGGCATTCAATCTCAAACAATAAATCAATAGGGTAAATGATCTTTGAAAAGAAATGCTCCGCAAAACTCACCAGAAGGTCGGCGATGGCTAGATGAGTAAGCATAATATTGACACGTGGATTACTGATGTGCCGCCGTTTAATCAGATTAACCAAAACGGTGATGTTGCCGCACACGGAGATGATTAGAAGGACACTGTAAGTGGTGATGGACACAACATGGCCATCGTTGAAAGTCATGTCGATTGGCAACATGGACAAATCAACGGTGCTCGCCGTCTCGAATTCCGGGTTGACGGTGCTGCTGGCCAAAAACAAACTCTCGCGTTCAGTCATCAAACACGAATCACTATTGCTGTCGTTCAAACACATGTTGCCCATAAAAGAACTCGGCTCTGTTGGACCTCCTCGTTCGGATCAAGGCGACCTGGATGAGGGAAAACGCTCATTAATTACGGTGGCAACATTGTAAACAACTGTTTCACTGCTACTATTTAGTTACAGGAGAAGACGAAATAAGGAAGGAAACGATGGAAGCCATTATAGAGGGTGCTTCTTTGACAGTCTTTTATCATATTAATCGTAAAGATCGATAGCTTTTGTCTTGAGTGGATTTGCCAGGATCGTAGCGAAAAAGGACAATTTTATTAAGCTTTGCAGTTATGCTAGTTGATAAAGCGTAAGTGTACAGAAATCGAAGAGACGGAACCATGCATCCGGAACTCAGTAAAGCGATTCCATTATTCAACCTAACCTTCGCGGTTTAAGACAAGCGAAAACAAGAAAACTGCCAAAATAAATGTATATAAAATATAAAAAAAAGCTTTATCTTTGATTTGGAACATAAACGAATGACAAGACGCACGGGTGGTCGTATGACGACGACGTCTAACATCCGCCAAGCCTTTGTAACGTCAACAAAAACATGCGCACAATTTCACAAACGAGAAATCGAAGAGGCGAACATTTGATTCGAGACTGTAGACAGACCCCGCAGTCAGCCGGTAAAAGCGGATGATGAAAACCGTCATTCGGGGGAACCTAGTCGTCATTATTTGCTTTGTGTCGGCGTCTGCGTGTGATGATAGGCCCGGAATGCTAACATGGGCATCCCAAATGTCCCGTGGCGTCGCTACATCAACTTTGACGGATGAACCAAAGCTCAAATCGGCCACACACAACAGTGACTCTTCGTTCGGCGAACGATGAATGTACACCGCACACGCTATAGGTGAAAATGCATAGCACGATTCGACATATCTCCCTGTGATTCTTCTTGGCTACCGACCGCTATTCGGATTGTTGAGCAGCTTCATTTGTAATCATGTTGCTGCTGCTGCTGCCTAACTGTAATCCTTCGTGTGGGATCCTTGTAAAGACAGTCGGCACGGGCTATAAAGGAAATTTTGCTGTGTAATGCCGAAGACGCGTTTCTTCTTCACGTCAAGTGCTTGGGTCATTAGTTGCTTGCACAACTGATGACGACGAATTTTGCAGGGGTTAATCTCTGCATCGGATGTTTCTCTTTCTGTTGCTCAATCAGACATTAACGAAGCAGCTTTATTGATTTGTGTACAGCGATAGTTTCAGAAAGGGCGGATGTATTATTAAGTATTATTGTAATCGTAATGAGGCGGCATAACAGTCGGGCGAGTCCTAAGCCGGCATGAAAGAATCATTTCGTTTCGGACAGAAGAAAAAAGAAAAACTAAAATACATCCAGAGGACCACCTACTAGCGCCTGAATTTTTGTTCCCACAAAAACGATAACTTAACGAAAATGTAACGTTTTTCCTTCAACTTGGCGAAGACTTTGGCGTCGAACTTGGCAATATTTCATATCACCATGCGTCGATATCGCAAGTGACTATATATGGAATATAAATACAGCTTTTTTTGAATTGCGTATAACCTAACAGTGTCTGGCTGTCGGAGAGGAAATAAAAACAAAATTCTACTCGTAGCAGAATGGCTATCATGGAATTATAGCAATTCCTCACGGATGAAAATAGAAACGGTAATAAAAATAAAGTCCAAAAGACCATTAGGTATTCATGCCTGAATGTTTTCGACCAAACATAGCCAAACGGATTTTTAAAACTTGTCCCGAAATCTGTCTATCTTCTCTTTCAGTCGTAACATTATACCACCTCACTTGAAAGGACGTTGCCGGCGCTTTGTCTAGCATTTTTTCTTGCGGAAAAAGTTGTCACAAAATAGACTATGCCGCTCGTACGGCCTGCATCTATGAACACTTTGCTATTTGTGGACCAAGTTTTTGGCTGATCCATTTAAGAAACTGTTGAGATATGAGTCGTCAGCGACCGAGTACACGCGCAGAAATGTGAACAGTATCCGTATTTCATCTTTGTCCGTCTACGTCGCACAGTCCATTTACACACGGGACCGTGCAGAGAACAGATTTTTTTATGTGCTATCCGTTCTTCATCACTCTTCGCCTCTCCACCATTTGAGTGCGCATTTTTGTTTATTTACTTTGCGAATAGCGTTGGCTATAGAGGTGTTCCGTGCCGGACTTGTCAACGTCCAATCACTATCGCCTACGTAAAATTCAGTCGATTGCATCCAGCCCCATCATAACAAAATGAACTTTCTGAACAAACAGAAAATGACCCTAGGATGAGAGCGGCAAATAAACCCCCCGCCAATCGAGAAATGAAGCCATTGGTCATAAATTCTACCGAAACTCTCTCTCTCTATGTCCGTCAGTCAAGCCAAACGGCGATGGGCCGAACCAATAGACGGAAGCCTTTTTGACCCTTTTCCACGTTCAATTAACGGCCAGCTTTTCACAATCGATAGGGACGTGAACGGAGTGGGCAGACAACTAACCGCGTATGGTCAGGAAGGTCATGAATAAAATAGAATCAAAGTAAACAACGTTTCAAGATAAATTAAAACGTTGTTGGTACGTGAAAGATATACGACCATCATCAACCATGATGAAGAGTCTCTGGCGCGTGCCACTAATAACTGGTCAGCAGTTTGTATTTTGGCTTTTGCTTTTTTGTTTTGCTATTCTGCAGAGGTAACTTCATTTGCATCCGCAGATCGACTCGAATCCTTAACAGAATTAACCGCACTATACCACTTCATTATATTTTCGCTTTTAACCAGTGTGTTGTTGTTTTCCTCCTTTGTGACTCAACAAAAATGGGAAAGCCACATCACACTGCCACCAACCAATTATAAACACAATTTCGAGACGAACTAACTAAAAAAAATTATGTCTTTAAAAAAGGTAAAAAATAAAATTACGATCCCTAGCTTAGTATCCTTGTTCGTACATGTAAAACCTTGTGGCAACCGAATGTTGCACTGGAATTTCAATGGCTAACGACTTGCGTCATAGGTGAAAAGAAAAAGGGAAAAACAGCGTTTAGAAGAGCTCGTCTACAGGTGAGATGAGATATTCGGATTTAAAGATGTAAGTCGAAAAAAAAAAACGACCGACTTACTTCCAGTGGATGAGCGGGAATGATGGCAGCTGTCGCACGCTTTTCACTGGCGGAATCAGAGTATATCGTCGAATGATGAGGCTGGACGTTCGAATGCCGACTGAGACTCGAACGCAATGGAACAGAGCATCTTTACTGATGTGGCTCCTCTGACCGAATGGGTCGACTTGCGACGCCAGCTTCAACGGCTACTGATGGAGGCGCGAAGCGCGGGCGCAGCTTCTTGCTATCCGCTCTTCCCTCCTCCTCCTCCACCACCCATTCTGATAAGATACGTTTCGTGTCTCGGATTTAGGATACTCCTACTCTGCTAACTTTTTTATTCTTTGGATGACGAAACAGCGAGGACGGGCTTCAGACTATGATGATCTGTCGTACGGGAACAAAAGTAGTGAATCGGTTAGGAGATTCTACGTCGCTTGTCGACCTTGCCATTTGCCCATTGACTCACATTGTCTGCTCGGGATTTGGTCATGATAACCAAGACAAGAATAGAACCCGTCTGGCGAGCACGTCCCATGTCCCTTTAAATTTTTTTTCCCTGATTGGTTTTTATCAAAACTCACCTGAATTATCTCGAAATCTCCCTCGTTGTTTACTATTTGGACGTATAAGGTGGCTAGGCCTAACTGACGATAGGGCTTCGTAGTGCAATTGCTCTGTTTTTTTAACAAAACTGCGGTGATGCCAACAAGTACGTCGACTTGTTTCATTAGTTCGACATGGACGGGAACCGAGGACGTAAATCAATTCAGCGGGCAGTGGACACGATGGCCGAATCGAACCTAACAATCCTCTTTTCAATTTCGTATATACTACAATCGCAACCGTTTGTACCTGCAAGTTGGAGACGCTTTTCCAGGTTAAAGCTGATTATCTTCATTGTGCCTCTTCGCAGAATACTCTATTCTTATCTTATTCTTCTTCTTCTTCTTTTTATGTGAAAAAATAAAAAAATAAAAGACCCTGGCAGACGGATAAGGGAAAGAGATATAGTCGAAGGTTAGTCGTATTTAATATTCGTTACAAGTCAAGTGTATAAAGTTTTACATCCTTGTGGTGGGCGGTGAAGCAGTTGGTATTCTCTTGTCGAACCAACCAAATAATCAGGTGTAAAATGTGGTCAAAGAAGTAGAATTCACGACTGATAAATACTGCTTTGCGGCCTGGTTGGTCCGGGCGGTGGTAATTCGCTATCCGTCGACGGCTCCGACGCTGAGAAGCGCTTGTACATGGATTGGCTCTTCTTTTGTCTGTTTCGGTTGGATAAAAGCCAAAGATAAGAATAGTAGCATTATTAGGTGGTCGAAATCGAAACAAAAGGTGGGGGTGGTGTGCGGGAGAAAAGGACGTATACAAAGGAATGATGGGTAACTAACTAACTAACAAGAACAGATATTTTTGTACCGGAAAAAAAAAAATTTGGACTCTCCGGACAATCAGGCAGTCAACTCAATGGGGACAAATTGGCCAAACTGAAACAAAAAGAAATAAAAATAAACAATTGAAAACAAAGAAAATGTATCGCCGAAGGAATTTGGAAGGTGACAATCGATGTGTAGAACAATGAAAACAAGGAAAAACGAAATTCAATTTCAAAATGAGAGGCTAGAAAAAGGTAAAGAAAAGACGAGAGATTGAGGTAAATCCGTATCCTAATTACTTTCGCGAGTCACGATAGCGCAGCTGTTGTCGATAAAAGATTGCGTTTTTCAACGATGCCGCACAAGCTTCAAAAGGATCCTTGGCCTTGGTAATCTCATTGACGGCACTATATTCCATAATAAGAAGGAGAAGAAGAAGAAAAAAACAAACACACGAATATATAATAAAACATTTATATGAAGAGTAAAGCGGAATATTCAAGCTCCGATGCACCACAATGACACGATCGGTTGGATTACGAGTGTACCTAATACAACATAATTAAGCCGTTTTTCTTGGGTTGTTTAGAACTCTTTCGTTCCACTACCGTCTTATCAAGCGAACTTTAAGGCAAACGACATGTAGCTTACTAGCATACTCGGTCTTACTGTCAATCGGATCTCTTCTTGTCAAGGTGGCTCCTATCTGCCATGATGACTCCATGTCTTCTGCTTTCGAAAGCAGAACGGAACGACTTTTTAATGATATTTTTTCTTTGCATTAGACTTGATGTCAAAAGGCTCAGTATTTTCTAGACTTTCTAAATTGGTTTCTACAACTTTCAATTTTAAGCAGATTAATAATCACAGTATTATTTTTAGGTCTAGGGAGATGTTGACAGGCTGGAATCAATAGCTTTGCCCTTATAATATGTAAATCGACCTAAAATGCCCTTTTCCCCCGATTGCATAGGCGTAAAACTCATTCAATGATGTGATTTAGATAACAACAAAAAATCAGGATCCTATTTTGACTGCACTCCCAACAAAGGGTATTCAAAGAAAGAAAATGATGGCAAACGTACAGAGTCAAATGAAAAAAGTACGCAGGAGCTATAACAAGTTTAGAAGAGCTGCTATCAGTGATGGAACGACTTGAATCACTCATACAAAAATATTCTTTTTCCGATATTTTAAAACTCGCAATAATAGGCGCCGAATGCTGATTTCGTTAAATTATTCACGAATATGAAAAAATTTTACGCAGAGGGTTGCCTGCAATACCTGACGGCGTAGTCAGCGTCGTAGCATCGTCCCTGCAGTTGCTCGTGGAGTTGTCCAAATTCAATGCGTTTCTCCACCATAAAGGGTAGCGCTTTTCGGACATGTTCTTGAAGGCGGTACAAAGCCAAGCTGGGTTCATTGGCTACAACGTGCATGTTTTCCGAAACGCGTTCCATTGCTACGTGCCCAAAAACAAACAAAAAAGAAATGAAAAAAGGCCAGGCAGGCAACCATATATTACCCACAACTTTTTTTTATTTCGAAATCTACCTTCATACTGCCTTTAATTTGTGAATATAATCTTTTTTATATCATGTTCTATAGTCTGTACTTTATGATCTTTCAATTGCCAAAACTCTCCTATAGATTTTTTATAGTCCAATCTATAATTCACATAGACATTTTTTCTTTCTTTTTTATTTCATTGGAAGTGATGTAGTACTGTGAATTCATCATACCGGGAAAGTGAATAAACTTGGCATGCCTACTACAAAAGTATAAAGTTGGGCTTGGCCTTGATTGGTCTCGGTGAACAACATTATTTTAAAAGAAAGTCAAGGATGTATCAAGTATTACCTCACAGACATAAATTATAGAATGCTATAATGCCTGATAGATTTAGAAATACGAGGTGGGGCGTATAGGGTCACACATTTATCAATTTCCTTCCTATTCATAGTTAGGATCACATACATAGTGCATATTCTGTCGTTCTATCAAACACTAATGTAGTGAAATTTATTTTACCTCTTCGCGCCTTGATGTCCAAATCAGTTTCTTTGTGTGATCCTGCAGCAGAAGCCATTTTTTTGCAACTGTATGGTTCTCTGATTTCAATTAAACGTGTTGTCTTATTGTGCTGATTCACTGAAGTGACGAATGTTGTATAACAGAAGCAGACGACATAAGCTAGCAGATGACGCTAAAATATCGATTTTCCGAATTCAGCACTGTCCGTTTGGCGTTCGGTCCCCACGTGTGCTTGTACATTTTAACATTTTCTAAACTTGCGTTTCGTGTGCCATGAAATCGCCAAACTTGTCGTCAACTAGATCTGACGAGATGACTCAGCAAGAGGAGAGAATGGAGGACACGGAAGCAACAGCAGAGGATGACAACTATTTCGACAGCTATGAAGATATCGAGGTGGGATTGGTTTGTTCTGATAATTTTGTATTATTTCTTAATCCCGTTGTGGCGTTTTGCCCGTCAGTGTAAAATTTGTCCCCATCAGATAAAACTGAAAAAATTCCAGTCACAACCAGATGTATGACATTGACAGGAATCATATGTCACAGTTAATGTTATGCGTGTAGTTAGATAATGACTTGAAGAAGATGGTATCAGATTGGTGAAACCCACTTTAAACAAGCTCCACCTGCAAAGATTGAGAGCAACTTTTACCAATGATTGATTGATAAGGAAGTATTCCCTTTTGGCATGGTAATCAGTCTAGCACCTCCTGGCACTTTACGAGGAAAAAGGTATCTGAAAGCAGTTGTAAAAAATCAGTCAAAAAGTCTACGATGGCACTGCCTACTTTGGTAAGCAGAACAAGAGAATGGTGTCTTTGCACAGCTTGAAGCGTTATTGCCTAAAGCACCAATCCATTCTCGATTCAATTTTACGAGGCGCTGTGTGGTGTGTTTATGCTCTTAAACTAATAGGAATTTGAATCACACGTCTTACTTAATTTTCGTGAAAGTCTTGAAATTATAGAGGTCAGCTCCAGCTATGGCAGATTACGCAATACCAGGTGAATGCGTGTTATTATCTGTAAGAGATGCCGAGATCAGTAATTCAGTCAAATATTCAGCGTGTCGACTCAAAAACATGACGTTAGATGCCCAAAGCGGAGAATGAAAAGATGGAATCTTTCTAAGAGTACTGCTTGAATTATTGCATCATGCTTGAATAAGCCATTATCTTATCTCTTTCATTTTTTTTTCTTAAATTTCTCATTCTCTTTAAACTGACCTGATGGCATTAAAGCGCTCGTTGAGCCATCCGATTTCTTTTCTGTTGTCTTGTAAAGAATCTCGATTCAACTGTCTACAATTATTGATGTGTAGCGTGTTTTTCTCGCTCCACTGCTCAAAACAAACGAAATCTGAAAACGTGTAACCAACCAGGATATGAGTTTGTGTGTACGTGTGTGGGCAACGCAGTTATACTCGATGGACACAGTGATGCCCTTGCACTGAGACTTTGTTCTCGTTTTCCTCCGTCCTACTCCGCACAGTCCCCAGAGCCGAATAGCGGAACTTGTTCCTTTGCCGAACCTTTACTGACCAATTCAATTTATTTTTTTTTGCTTTCTTGTTCCATGTGGGGTCTTAAACCGCGTTTTTGCAGATTCACCGATTGATGTTAAAAGATGTTCCCCGAACGGAAGCCTATCAAAAAGCTATTCTTGGCAACAAGCAACTATTTGAAGGAAAAGTCGTTATGGATATCGGAGCAGGAACTGGTAAAGAAAACGAAAATCAGTTTTTCCCCTCTCTAAGAAATCAGTCCAAAAAGGACATAATTAATTTATTTTTAATTCGCCAACAGGGATTCTTTCGCTGTTTTGTGCCCAAGCCGGTGCTGCCAAAGTCTATGCGGTCGAAGCCAGTCGCTTGGCCAATCTCACGCGGGAAGTTGTGGCCAAAAATGGATTCTCACACGTGATTGAGGTATGTACATTTTACTTGCTTTGTTGGGTATAGCTGTTAGCTACCGCTACGCGACGACCGTCATACATCCGGTATTTAAAAAGAAATGCTGTAGGATTTTATTTTTGGGGGGTTTCGAATCATAATACCGTACGTGAATATTGTACACGCATTTCACAAGAAAGAAACGGACTTTCTTTCTTTTCAACTTCACAAACAGTTGGCGAAGACGTGAATTATCTCTTGTTTTCCATCTGGTCTCTTATTCGTCGCCCCTCTCTTTTTCATCGGAATTGGATTCACTACTTTCGCTGGCTTTCACTGACATCGACAATAGATTTCTGTTTTAACCTTCTACGTGCAAGTCGTTTCCCCCCCACCCGACTTCTAGTTTGACTGCTCCGTAGTAGCCAAACCGCTTTGGGGCCTCGTTTGTTTTCCATTCGCCCGTAAACTGTATTTATTTTATTTTACTTTTTGTAAGTCTCACGCATTTGTATGTATTAATATAGCTCCGTAATCGAGGCGCGAGCCTTTCCCTTTGCAACCATCACGAATCAACGGCGTGATTGAATGGAAATGGCGTGTGGGAGAGGCATCGTTGTTTTTACTTTTACTCTAAATGGATGACGATTGAAATTTAAACAATTGCGCATTTCTTCCACCTCTGCCATTGTTATCAAAAAGCGGATGGAAAAAAAATAAAATATAATAAAATACTCCCCGCTAGGACACTTTAATTGGAACAGCAACGTCAATTTTAGGGCCCGAAATGGCGATTTTTCATCGGAAGAGAAATAAAGAAAAGCACCAACATGTTTTATTTGCTGTTTTTGTGCCTGCGGAACAGGTCGTTCACGGGAAAGCCGAGGAGATTGACCTGCCCGAAGGCGTTCAGGTGGACGTCATCGTCAGCGAATGGATGGGCTTTTATTTGCTGCACGAATCCATGTTGGAATCGGTACTGCTAGCTCGTGACAAACATCTCAAACCCGATGGGGTGATGCTTCCTTCGAAAGCCACCCTCTTTGCAGCTGCTTGCCGACTCGGCGAATTCTACAGCCAACAGGTGGATTTTTGGAACCACTTGTACGGCCTGGATTTGTCCCCTGTCGGCCAGGCCGTCTTGGATTCTAAGCGATGCAAACCCGAAGTAGCCATTGCCAAAGCCGACGAGCTACTTAGCGAACCCGTTCAACTTGCAGATTTCGATCTGGCCTGGCTGGGTCCAGATGAAATTGAACGGATTCATTCGCGCGCTTTCACTTCGGTCCTTTGCGACCAACCAACCGAATACCAAGGCGTCTGTTTGTGGTTTGACTGCTCGTTTGAATGGCCAGATCGGATCCCGTGTACGCCGGTAAAGCTCAGCACGTCGCCAAGTTCAGCGGCCACGCATTGGAAACAAACAATCATCGTATTGCCATCGTCGATCCAAGTGGAAGAAGGCGATTTGATTGGCTGGGAGCTGACTCTGAAACGCAGTATGGAACACCGGCGGCGCTACCAAATCGAACTGAACCTGCTCGACCCAGAAGAAGACGAGCATCCTGTGCCGTGTTCTTGTGGCCAGGCAAGGTGCGTCGTCATTGCCGCTTTTATGGCTAAAGCGGACGAAGAACCCCTACCTGATGACGATGTTGATGTCTCCACAGGGCCGTCAAGTGTTATTTCATAATGCGGGTAAATTCTATACAAAAATAATAATAAAAAAAAAAAGAAGGTACGAGGGAGAAATTTCTAAAATCGTGTCAAAGAATTTCCTTCTGGAAAAAAAGAAAATAATAAGGGGGAGATAACCAAATTTAACGAAAGGGCGACGGGGGTAAAAAGCAACTCTTGGGGGCTGTTGGATGTTGGTTCTAGATTAAGCTGAATTTCTATACAGCCCTCGTCACTGACTTAACCCTCAGCTGTGTAACTTGTAACCCACCTGATCCTTCTATTCCGATTCCGAACCGTGTGCGGAGCTGACACGGTGACCCATTGCCGCGAGCCAGTCAAGATGAGTTTGATATTTCTTTCTTCCTCTCTCTCTCTCCCCTCTTTTATTTTTTTCTGCTGCGACTTCTAGACCTCTCTCTCTCTCCATTTTCAATCCATCTCCTTTTTTTTTTTACGACTAACATTCTCCATTCCCTCATCTTCTTTGTGTTGTATAATAAGTGTTGTTGCACAAAGGCTAGGTTGGAATGTGGTTCGGGACACGGAGGAATAATAAAAAAAAAAAAAGACTCGAAAGAAAAAGAGAATCTGCGCTGACCCTAAAAAATAAAAATATGAATATTGCGTATTTTCTTTTTCTTCCAATAGCCTTTTTTTTTTTATGGTGTTACCGATTGAAAGAACGATCCAGCGATTGGTCTTCCGTCCGCGTTTGGTCGTTTTTCCCGCTCCTGGTTATTGCCAACCTGAATGCTATTTAAAGGACTTGACCGACAATGGCGAAATCCTGAGGGGGGGGGGTAGGTCCCGGACTGCGTGTTTATGTACCTGCCCGGCATTCAAAAAGAAAAGGGCAACCTGTCGGGAATATGTGTGTAAAAACACGTAGTTGGATGGATAGCCATTCATGAAAGAAAGGAAAACAAGTTTCTGTGTTTGCGTTTTGGCGCTCAGTGTTTTGATTTCTAATCTTTCTATTTCTTCTTCCCGCCTTCTTCGTTTCAGCTCATTGTATTATAGACTAACTAAAACTCAGTCGCCGGGACTAATAGGAAAGAAAACGGTCGGCCGGTTACCTTAAAAGCTGCCCACGGGCGTTGCTATAGCCTCGATAGAGAAAGAGCGCGTACACACACAGCTAGCCACCTTGCTCCGTGATTCAGCTCGTGTAAGAGAGAAGGGAGGAGCGTGATGACAATGCCAAGAATGTTCTGTAAATCCCCTCTTCTCATTTTTTATTATTTTTTTTCCCTCTTCCAAAATCCACTTGCGGCAACATGGGGCGTTGATCTACTGACAGAGGTGAAAGTTCGGATACGCTTCTTCTCATTTTCATTCCATTTTTCTCCCCCTTTTTTTTTTAAACGCAACAAGAAACACAAAACAAAGAGATTATTTTTTTTTAAATTCAGGAGCAACAGTTCACGCATGGGGGCAACATGTTGAATGATTATGTTGACATGTCCTGGTTTTTAATAACTCCGAAAAGGAAGCGAAAAAAGAAGTCGACTTCTTTTTGCTCCTAATTTGCATGTTGGCTTTCTCACTGTCGGTTAGTAAATCTTTTTTTTTCTTTTCTGTCGGAGGTAGAGAAAAATCACAGCCAAAACGCACACCTTTATTTCGTGCGTTCACGTCGTTTTTTTCTTCCCTTCCGCATTCGGGCGAAAAAAAAAGACGCGTGAGTCGCTTGACCTCGATTTCCTTATACGATCGTTCGGACATTTTGGGCTGCTGCAACAACAACAACAACAGCGTGGCTCTTAAACTCCTTTCTCTCTTTCTCGTTCGTTGTTTCTCGCTACCATTTTTTTTGTTTTCCTTCTATAGCTTCTTTAAATTATTTTCCCCAATGTGATTACACTTCCAAATCAACCTCAATTCATTTGGGCTGCCATCATTTCCGAACTACACGCTATACTCATTTTCTTCTTTTCTCCTTGTTTTTTTTTTTTTGTTCTTTCTTTCTTTATCTATGTGATACTGCGCACTTAACAATTCAGCACGATCGGTTTTATTTTGTGTGTGTGTGTGTGAATGCGCGCTTTGTTGTTAGGCTGGATTCTTGCTCGTTCTCTTAGTGATGGGTTATAGTCATTCCGGTCGGATCGCCCCGAGAGAGAAAGCTTCTTAGGTCCCACGCGTTGCTGAAAGCACAGAAAGAAAGAAGAAAAAAAACTGACCCATATGAATTTCAAAAGAAAATTACCCTTCGGTTTTTTGTTCTGTTGTATATCTTGTTGTTTTAAATGCTTGTGCTAGCAGCGATATAATAGCTTTTCTCCCTCTTTTTCTTTCTCTCGACTCTCTCCTGTTTCGAGTCCGCTGAGAGGCTCGCTGATTGCGCCCAGTGGAGAGAAAATGCCCGGATTTTTCTCGTGTAAAGGGACGAACTGGAGGGGGGAGGAAAAATACTTGTTATCGTACCCGTGGAATTTGATGATGTAAACATTATTTTATTGGGAACATACTTGAAAAAAAAAAAAAAAGCCATGGTCATTTGGTAGGAGAGCGTTGGGTTTTTTTTTTCTTTCCCGATGGTCATGTTATTCGCGTTTCTTGTCGTCGTTTGTTTTTGTTTCACTTTTGCGGTCACACACAAATCTTGTCCCCTTTCTTGTTCTCTTTTTCGTCCGTTTTTTTTTTTTAATATTTTCTTTGATGTATTGAGCGCTTTGTCATCGTATCGACACACAATGATCATCAGGTCCCTTTTCGGGACGGAAGAAAAAGTGCGCATCACAACAAAACCAGAACAAACACAAAATCTGACAAGAAAAAAAAAAAAAATAAACAAAACCAGACAAGCGGAAGAAGTTGCCAGAATGTTGTTGAGGAATGTCTGAATTTCTAGGTAAAGAAGAAGTAAAAAAAAAACAAACAACAAGCAACTCAATGTTTTGCCTTGACCAACGGTTTGTCCTCATACACCTGACACGACTTCGTTGAAAAAAGAAAAAAGAGGTGAATTTCGGTTCGGTACATGGTGATACGTGCATAAATATTTGTAGGAACGAACTCGATGGTGAAAACTGTGAAAGGCAGGGGAAGGTAGAAACCACCGCAACCACATCGGGTGAAAACACACTCCCTCCTTCTTTTTACAAGTCCAGTCCACGCAACGGCCAAAGAGGAGGTGGAGGGGGGGGGGCTTTCACACACACACACACGTCGTGTGCCTTTCTTTCTTCCCCTTTTTTTTTTTCCTTCTTCTTCTTCTTCGTCGCGTACCTGTTTTGTGGCGTTGCAAGTGGCAGGTTGGGCCTCACTCACCAACCGTCCATTCGATCGTGCGCACACGCCGACCAAGAGACCCTCCTACACACTCTGTCCTCTTCCTTTATTTTCATTTTTTTTTTTTTTTCCTCTTCGTTTTGCCCACCTGGGGTCCCGTTCGTTTCTTCTTTCTGTGCTTTCTGTTAACACTTGCCATCGAGTGTTGTTTGTAACGTCTGCGCATGTGCAGAAGGCTCAGAAGAAAGAGAAAAACGAATTGGAAAGGGGAAGCAAAGAAAAAAAGAAGACGACATTCGAGTGATTTTGTTCTGAATGTTTGACCAACACTACCAGCGTCCAATACTTTGAAGTGTTGGGGTCTGTGTGTTTTTTGGGGAAGAAGAAAAAAAAGACAAAGTGTTTTGGTCGATGTGTAGAGTCTCGTGTTTTGGGACGATTTTAGGAGTGGCATTTCGACGACCTTCCAGCAAACAGAACGGAAGGAAATCATTAACAGGCGACTGAACCGAACCATTTCCCACGTGTTTGCTATGAATGTGCGTTCAGCTGGCTGATTGTTTTGCTTTCGTCGCCGTCTGAAAAGAAAAGAAACCGCGTACCGAATCCGACGTGATTTTTCTGCCCACTTCCCGGGGGCTACTGGTCGTCTTTTAAATGTAATTTTCGACTCAACTTCCGTCTTGGATCTATACGTACTGTATGTACCGTTACTTAAATATCACGCATTTATTTTGATTCCTTTTTTTAGAGAAGGACTGGCCGAACGGATATTGAAAATGCAAGTCCACTTGATTGGAGGGCGACCCTCCGATTTGGAAGACATGGACATGGACCAGCATCAGCATAATCACGTTGGATTTAGTCAAAGACGGAATGCGTCTTTGCAACGGAGCCAAGATTCGGGTGCGTTGACTGATTGGTCGGGCGGAAGCCGTGGCAGTCCCACCAGGCAATCGTGTCACAGTCTCGAGCGTGATGACTCGCACAAATACGTCACCGTATTGTCCGTCAATGGCGGACTCAATTTGCAAAGCCGTCAATTGCAGCCGCAAAACGACAGCCTCATCCAATCGGATGCGGATGATTTTGTCACCGTTTTATCGATCGGATCGCGTCAAACGAAGAACGACAAAGAAGAAGAAGAAGAAGAAGAAAGCCAACCCGTTTCAATGGCTGTCGGCAGCGTTTGCCTGAGTTTGTCCGGATTCGTCGAAGAAGTGGCTTGCGTAACGAGACGGGTCGGACAGAAATTGGGATTCGGTTTGAAATTCGACGGCGGTAACGAGTGCGACCTGCCCATTCAACGCCTCTTTGTCCAGTGCTGCGCCGAAGGCAGTCCAGCATCAAACGTTCGATGCTCGTGGGGCCGGCTCGTCGAAGCGGATGAGATCATCGAGATTGGCGGGGTCGACATCCGTAACACGCTCAATCGACTCCAAGTGGTCGGTATGTTGAAAGACAGCCAGCAGGACGTGCTGTCACTGAAAATACGTCACTACTGGGACCAGAGTAAGCGCACTGACATCATGGAACAGCTAAACAGCGTCTTTTCGACTCCAAAACCGGCCGCCTGCCATGCCGTCGTCGAGTCGAAACCTCCTGTCACTCGGAAAATGTCCACCCGTCAACAACAAGAGAGAGCCGTCGACGTTCCAGAAGAGCTGCTCACTCAGTCGGTGATGCGAACCGGTCAGCGTCCGATCGCATGGAAAGGGCATCCGCCAATCGATGAGCCACCTCCTCCGGTACCCCCAAGGCGTAAACGCCGCAGCAAATTGACGCACAACAAATCGACGCTGGGGGCCACTAGCAAGACGATCATCTGTCGCTCTTTGTCTTCGGATGAAGTACTCATCAACGGCAACCGTGTAACAGTTTCCGGCGCTGTGGCCGCTTCTACGCCCAGCAAACCGCCGCGCAATTATCGGCCGCAACATTCGCGCAGTTTTAACGCCACGCACAGCAATAGCAGCAAGGACGATCGTGAAATGCAAGAGGTTCAAGCGCCCGCCACACTGCCGAGGACAAAAGAATTTATTGGTCAGCAACTAGCGCCGCCCGAACCTAAAGAGCGGACACGCCGTAATAATACTTTGCTGACAATCAACGCTGATTGGTGTGCACCGCAGCCGGCTGAAATCTACACCAACTTGATTGCCGAAGAAGACAAACGACTCATGTCGATCGACACTTGCTCAGCCACGGAATCGGAAAGCGAATCCAGTTCGAGTGTGTCGACGGTGGTGGACAATTGGTCCGTTGTCAGTTCCACGTCCGGAGGGGATCCTTTTGGCGATTTCAGCGAACACGAAGAGTATCGCGAATTTTGTCATCAACCGGCTGATGAAAAACGTCCCAATAAAATGATTATCGAGCAGCAGCAGCTGGTGCCGGATGTTGGGGTCGGCGAGTCGACGCTGTCCGTCCTCATTGAACCTCCCGAAACATTTTTGGATCAAGGGCCGACGAGCATTTCTCCGACGTTGTCTAGCGAAGAAAATCTTCAGCATCAAGACGCTTCTTCCGATTCGGGCGCCTCTTCCGGCGGCAGTGAACTTCACTTGGGCGAATCGGATGAAGAGTTGCGCGCCTTCCAGCAGATGGAGAACGCCCTGGAAACGGAGAAATTGGAACAGACACGCAGCGCCATCTCTGATGCAACGATGGCAGTTGAAGCTAATAACGACAGTGGCGCCATCGAGCGTCCAGAAACGCCCATCCAGCAAAGTGCCATCTGTGTTCCAGATACTCAGGTGGAGGAAAATGATGAACCACCAATGGAATGTCAAGCGGATAAGCCAGTCAAGTAAAAATCATTTTCTAATCTCTCTTTTATCATCGAATACTTAAACGCAATTTTCATCTTTTAAAAAAATGAAAAATAACAAAAAAGCGGCCAACTAAAAAACAAAAAGGAAAAACTAGTTCCAGTATACACTAAAAAAGGATGGAATTCCATCTGGTATACTTCTTTTTTAAGCGTTGAGCGGGTACATATCGTCATTGGCTGCATTTCTGTTTTTTTCTTTTTTCGGGTCACGCTATTTGTTTTCGTTTCATCCCGTCCTCAATTCTTCCTCCAGGCCATTCCCTTCCAGAGTTTAGGAGGAGCGCCATTTCTCTCTTTAAAAAAAAAAAAAAGAAAAAAGACGGAAGAGAGATAAGAAGCCTCCATGGGTACTTATTTCTCCCGTCTTGATAGGATTCTACAAATCTCCGACTCGAATCGCACAGAAACAAAACGCAGCGAGTTTTTGAGATCGTGAAAGGGACCCGATGTCAAAAAAAAAAGAAAGAAAAAAAAAAGTAGGGAAAGAGTCGAGCGACGCTTGTCACAAAATTTGAGCCGCGTCCCGGTTCCGTAGTCGGTACTCATTGGGAATCACATCCGTCAACTTTTTAATGGGAGTGAATATTTTTTATTTAAAAAAAAATGGTAAAAGACAGAGATGGAAGGGAGAGATTTAACCAGCGGCGGTTCTTCCTTTTTTTTCTTTCTCACCCTTCACGTAAAAAGAAAAAAAAAAAAAACGTGAAAATGGTCGTGTTGGATAATAACTGCCGTGTGTGTCTATAGCCATTTTTCTCCCTCTTTTTTTTTTAATATTTTTTTCTTGGCGTCTCCTCTTTGTCCCTTTTTTCTTAGAGACTGTAACCGTTTCACGTCATCAAATGACGGAAGAAAAGAGCTGAGCCTATAACACAAAAGAAGATGGCTTATCGTGCTCGCGTGAGCTCTCATGGTCGGGACGAGAAATAAAGCAAACATTTGGAAGAAAAAGAAAAAGGTAAAAAGAAATGATTGAGTTATAGTCGGCTAAAAACAATCGACATTCTTTCTCGTCCCCTCTATATTCGAAATTGATCCATCGCCGAGCGCATCAAAGTTAGGGGGGGCGATTTACGAGCCGCATATAAACGGTTGGGGTGCGAGGTATAGTCGGGCTAGTCCGACAGCCGGCCACACACACAAATAAGAGAGACAGAGAGAGACACACCGCTTATAGTTTGATGAATGTCGGAGATGACGTTATATATTTTTTAATCATTCCATTCGATCTTTTTTTTTTTTTTCTATTTCTAAACCAACCGTCGTCTTCATTTGTCTTTTTTTTTTTTTTTTTTTTAGAAATTGAAATGTATAGATTAGTAGAGGATGGGATTCTTTTAAGATAAAAACTCTCTCACCATTTCCGAAAGAAACGTGTTCGTTTTGGGTCCAGGGAATGCGACTGTCTTTTCATGTGTCTTTAATTCCTTTGGATTTGAAAGGATAAAAAAAGACTCGAGAAGAATGTTCTTTGTGATGGTGTTGCATTATATCGTGGAGGTCACACACGCAAGTGCTCTTATCCCGCTCACGCGCTGTCTGTTGCCTTCGTGCACTTTTCTTCGACCGAAAATCGTCTAATAGCAACAACAAACAACTGAAAACTAGATGACTTTATACAATAAAAGTAGTTTTCTTTCCCCCCTTTTTGTTTTACATTGACACACCTGCGTAAAGTAAGCATTTGGAAGGTGACGATAGTCATCTGTTTTCTTGAGAGTGTACCACACAGCGTTTGGCTAATGGGCTGTACCTCTGCATTGTGTCCCCCTTCTTAATGGACACAGCCTTGAGGACAGAAAGAAAAAAAGGAGCCTGGGAAATTGAAACAGAAAATAGTAATGCTCTCCCTCCCCTCCGTTTCCATTGAGTCGACGGTTGGTAATTAAAACGCTAAAGGTGAGATGATGATGATGGGGTAGTATAAATATATACGTCTAGTAGACACTTAGACGAGTGCTTATTTCATTCCCACACACGTATTTACATGATTCTTTTCTATTTCTGTTTTTCTAAATCTAATTTGGATAAGATGTCGAAACGTAGAAAAGAGAAATCCACACGACAAATCCTCTATGTGCATCGTCAATGCGACGATATTAAAATGAATGGCCCTTTAAAAAAAAAAAGATGATGAAACAACAAAGAGACAGTCTCTTAAGGCGTGGGGGAGAGAGTGTCTCGTGACTCGGTCATCGTAATAATAAATAAGCCATAGAATTAGCTTATGATTGTATTATTTCACATATATCTCAGGGAAGAAGCGGGAAAACCTTGGAGAAGTTGGAGGTGTGTTGGCTCCATTGCGTGATGTCACATAGCAGGAACCTTTACGTGATGTGTGTGGGTTATTTCTTATTTGAAAAAAAAATTCTAAAATGCCCTTTTGTTGGCAAATTATTGGCCGCTTTTTCGCGTGTCTGTTGCCACATAAGCAAATTAGAGCCGTTGACATAAAAGGAAATTAATGGAGCGTAGAAGCTGTTTGCCTAACCCAATTCTCCGCACTACTACGAGCCAACCGCAATTTGCACTAAAAATAGAAACATTTCTAATCAGGATCGATATCCGTCCTCATTATTATTGAAGGCGTTCTCCTCGTCTATTGAAATCATTCTTTTAGAGCAGAGACCTCTTGCGCATTCCGTCCTCTTCTAATTCTTATTCAGATATTCACCTTGAGAAGGCCGACACGGAGGGGGGGTTGAATCCGCCTCGTCATTGACATTCACTAGATTTTTCATGAAGAAAAAAAACAAAAAACTTTCGCTCATTTTATTTTTTCTTGATTGTACTTGACACAGGAGGAGTTCCAGTAGCAGCCGGAAAGAGGGCGTTCATTCGGTGAACAAGAAAGCCGATTTGGCCAACGGCAATTCCAGCAATAAAAATAAAATTGGATCTAAATTGAATTTAAATCGAACTCCACTTCGATCTAAAATTCCACAGGCCGTGTCAACGCCCCCGCCAGTGACACGTCCAGCATCCGCCATTCCGTCCACGCGCAATGGCCGCCCGTTGGCAAACAATAAAGCGTCGAATATTGCAGGTCCCAAAGTGGTCAACAAAACGAGTACCAGCGCCAACAATATTGCGATCCGGCAACAAAATCATTACAATAGCAGCATCCAGTCTAGCCGGATGTTATCGACGAAAACCACGCCCACTATTGGCCAGCAGAGAATAGGATCGAACGAGAACAAGTCGACTGTCGCATCAGCGTCCAGTTCGACGAATCTGCTCAAGAGCGTGAAACCGGGATTAGCTCAACCGACTGCGGCCATTCATGGCAGCAGAATCCCACGGCCTAGCAGCTCTTCCGGTGGCCAGCCAGCTAAAAGCAGCCCGTCAGCTGCAACGGCACGACTTGGAAGCCACGCTAGTAGCTCATCGTCGGCCATGTTGGCTGCTGCTCATCGTCATCCCTCGTCTCCTTCGTTATTATTACAAGCCAACAACAGGACGACGACGACAACAACAAGCGGGGTCAAATCTTGCATTCCTTCTTCGCATCTGCACAAGTCGACAAGTCGTCTCCACCTCACGCACAACAACAAAGGTGAGTCGTCTCTCATCAGGTCTGACCTGGTTTCAGCCCACTGAAAGGAGAAGAATAGAAGCAAAGAAGGAAAAACGCTTTTTTTTTCCCATATCTTTTATTGCAGTCTCTCGCTCTCTTCATCAAACCAACACACACAATTTATTTCGTGTTCCAGTTTTTGCGCTATGTTCGTGTGTATTTTTCTTTGACGACTGTACGCCACAATGGAAACTCCACTCCCTCCTCATTCTCTTATTTGAATATCCCCATTACCTACATCCCATTTTTTTGTTTACCTGTTCGACTGTAGTTGATTGTCAGTACCGCGCTCGTGTAATAACTATATGGCTTTTTATACACCTACTTACTCCGCCTTCATATACCAACAGACTTGACATACACAGTTTTATCAGGCATCAAAAAATAAAAAGAAATCCTTGGTTTTTTTTTGGTTTTTTTCTTGCGAATTGTTCTTTCGTGTTTTTAGCCTGAATGGACATTTCATTATTCTATTTTGATTTTTATTGTGTCATGGACGTTCTTTATTGTGGCTTTTTTTCTTTTCTACATTTTTGTCTTCGTTTTGATTTCGCCATGACAGCTGCAACTTGCCCGATGACTGTCGATCGACATAGCACCAGGCCAACTTCTTATAACAATATAAAAACGTGTGTTATTGCCCTCTTTACGGAAGACGACGACGTCCTTCACGCTTCAAATTTTACGGAATCCTTTCGTTTTTCTTCTTCCTCTTTTGTTCAACTTTCAAAAGATTCTTTGCAGCTCAAAGTCGTTAAACCGTACGGATTTTCCCAACTGATCCCTTTTATTTTGCTGTAACTTTTATTATCATATTTGACACACAAAGACACACGCACACACACAAAAAAAAAAAAAACGAGAGCAATTTAAGACGAAAATTATATACATATATATTTTTTAAACGTGGTCAAAGCATTTCGTCTAATCGTTTTCGTTTGTTAGTTTCCCTTTTCTTTCGATTTTTGTAACAGCTTCTGCACGGACGCCATGGCTAACACTATTTTGTCATTATTCGTCTGAGAATCAGAATATTTTCACGCTATTATCAACACCACCTGCCACGAACGCAAAAAAAAGTGTAGGCACAATCCAGTAGGAATTCTTCGTTCGTGAAGGACGAAAACTTCTTTGCTTCTTCTCAGAACTCTTCCATCATCAATTCAAATGATGACCACTCCTTTCGTCGGATATTATTTCGACTTCAAAAAGAAGAATGAGAGAAAGCCAGCTAATTCTTTTAAAGATACTGTTCACTAAGGACAGGAAGAGGAACAAGAAAACTTTGGGAAAGATACATAACAATGGCAATTCTATATACCAGGTGAGTTGTGAAATGATGATGGTCTTGTGTTTAATCAACAAGCAGACGTTCACCAAATCACGATCCTTTTGGATTTCTTCCTGAAAAAAAAGCTTATACATCCTTATACAAATAAAGAGGTTAGAATAAGAAATTAAAAGAATTATAGTCGGCCATTTCCTGGTATACATATAGTTGTCAGCTTTTGAATTCATTACGAATACGATTATAAATTCTATCTGCCTTGTAATTGTGGCTATATCTCTTCGTTTTGATGATCGATATTTACATATATGCAGGAAAGGAAGCGTCCACAAAAAATGAAAAGAGAATAAACGAGAAAGCTGTTTAACCTGTGAAACGATATCAACTCGTCATTCCATTCATTCTCGACTTCTTATATAAATCTTTTTCCCCATAAAAAAAAAGCCTCCTCCTTCAAACGAATTGACGATGAAACGATGATGGATTCATCGTTTCATTCTTTGCTGTCAAGAGGCTCGAAGAGGACCAACACATTTTCGTTTCGAACATTTTGTTTTAAAAAATCGGTTAGATGATTGGTTTCGAAGGAAGTGGACATGTACAAATACGTCGGTGCGGCTCTCGTCCAAAGAATTAAAATTATGTCATTTCATCAACCATGTCGGCCGCTGGTAATCTTATCTCTTTGCATAGTTGTATCTGCTTTTTTAGATGAATAAATACAAGCCGATAGGAAGGAGGAATGCAGTCTTATATTACTAATAACTGTATACACTGATTAGCTCGTAGAATTATTATAACGACTCTCGCTAATCCGAAAAGTCCATTGTTTTGTTTCGTAATCATTACCATGTGAAGAGAAAAATACTAGTTTCATCAACATGATGCATTCTTTCCTTTCTCCTTTTCTAATAACAATTCAGGTTTTTTTCGCTAACCATTTTAGAATTGCGCGTTATTTTTCTTAAACGTACGTTTGTCCCGAAGAAGGATAAATCATGTCCAAAAGCAGTTGATAACGGCTAAAAGAAAATTCAGAGTCGATTACAGCACGAAATTGCCAACAAGTTGATTTGTTTATCCTTTTTTTTCCAACGTGATTTATTGGTCATTTTCTGCACCGACGATTGTCACATTAATTACTTTTACGATTGCGTGAAAACGTGCCACGCCCAACTGTCTCTTTTTTTAAATGCTTTGACTTTCGTTTGCTTCGACTAGACAAAAGAAAAGATTCAAATCTGTTATTCTTCCTCGTTAATAATAATCGGCTGCGTCGAGGGCATTTGAATACTCGTGCCTATTGTGTAATAGTCTGAATCAATCGTCTTGTTATTGATTGGACGAACAGCACGGCCCCATTACATCCATCATATGAAAATCTCCCGCTGTCTTTTCATATTTCGTCCCGTTCTACAGGCCCATTTATTTGTTTGTAACTCTCACGTCTCCTCTGTGTTCATTTTGCCCTGTCCAGGGCTTTCCAACTTACCGATAAATTGGATTATATCAGTCGTAGTTATCTTGGTTCGTCCTATTTTTGGAGAGTTGCGTAGATTAAATTAAAAAACAGATTTGTGTTGTAGGTACGCACGTGTCGTCCATTACAGGCTCAAAGCATTAACGAATGTGTTTCTCCAATTGCGAATGTTCTAACAATGGCTGCCATCTAGAGGCGACTGTTGTTCGTCGAAGCAAACGACATTCTAGAAGAAAAATGCAAAACGGAAGCATAGATAATTTGGTAAAAAAGAATAAAACAGCTTATTTGCATTTCTACGTCTTCCAAAAATTCGGTCGTCTTTTGTTTGTTTTTCTGGGATAAAACGTAACGTCATCCCTTTAGGCTGCCACGAACTGAAAGAAAACGAAATGAAAAACTTCTTATCGAAATTAAAATATCTAAAATCCAAGAAACCGATAATACGATTAAGTATTAGATCATCAAAATGAGGACACACTTTGCACCAATTGCCGCCATTTTTCTTTATCTTCATGGCGCCCTTTGCGATAAGCTCAGATAAGTATTGCTAGGTGAACAAACAGTGGCCTTGAGATTCATAAAATTCCTTTTTGCAAAATCAGGGATGGGGTTACAAAATGTACGTGCACTGAAATTTAAATATTTTCCTCCAAATGATCCTTTTTTTAAAATTTGATATTCAGTTTACAAGGACCAAAGCTGCAGTTGGGTTGGATCAACGTGTCTGTACTAGTCGACTGCTGTTAAGAGGGCGAGTGAAGCAGTCGAAGGAACTCAGTCGGTACCAGACGTTGGTGCGAGTTAGTCACGTGGATCCGCTGCTGTTGCCGCCTAATTTATTTGTTCGTTGTTTGCCGATCGTGCAGTTGTGGTGATCGTTTCCTGCAAACTTTAATTCGACACCAGTGTTTTTGAAACTCGTTTCAATTCAATTGAACCTGCCATAGAATTATTTCGTCTTGTTTTCTCGCATCATTCGCTTGTTGGCACGAACACATCAGCAACAACTTGCAGAACTCGCAGTCACGCTCGGCCTACCGTGTCTGCCTTTTTTCTTCCTCGTCTGGTGGGGGGCTGCAACCGATCCCGACCGTAGTTTATCATCAAAGGAACTATAGTTATCAGCACTCTGTTTCCCACAGTGACGATTCTTGGTTGAAAAGGTAAGAAACTGGGCGAAAGCTGTTCTCTCTTTAGATGAGATGGAATGCATACATAGTACCGTCAAATGTGTTATTTTTTTCTTGGAAAGGCAAATGAGACGCGTTTTGTATTTTGTACGTGAAGGGATGCGTGAATGATGAACGTGTGGAATGGGGGATGTCGTGCGAGAGTCGATGAACGAAAAGGCACGAGCCTAGCTTTACATTTTGCTGCGAGTAGAAATACTCCACCCTGAGGAAACAGCCTCGGGACACAAAATTGTTGGGTGGCTATGCAGCCATTTTTTTTCTTTTTCGAATTTTCCCAAACTCAAATTTTTGTTATTTTCATTTCGGAATTGATCATTTTTATCCGGGAGGCTGTTACTTACCCCCAAGTGCATTTTTTTTTTGTTTACGAGAAATGGTATATATAGCCTTTAATAGGTAACGTGTCTAGCGTGTAGTTTGGCGCAGCTGCGGTACTTGCTGTGCTCGGCGGGAGGGCCCCCACGCTCGAAAGAGGGCAAATTGGGGATCAAACATATTTCTTGAAAAACATCCACACATGAGCTAGGAAAAAAAAAAAGAATTAGCCGCATCTTTCTTATCTGCTCTTGAAGAAAAACGTAAAATGTCTCAAAAGGTCGCGTGAAAGGAAAAAGGAACCGTAAAACCGAATCAATGACACTCTGCTATATTTTTAATATTCATTTTCTTTCGAAGGAAGAGGAGGAGGGGGTTCTTTTGAAAATCTCCGATTTCCTTACGACGTGATAATTTGTCAACGCGGGGGTCATTCCGGTGCTTGCGGTCCAGGGGACAGGACACGATAATAATAAGCTTAGGTAAAAAAAAAAAAAAAATAGGAATAGGCCAGGGCAATAAGGGCAAGAAGACGAGAAAAACTGTTGATGATGGCAAGAGAGTTGATAATGTTGCTCATCCAAAAAAGAGTCAAGGCCGATGATCCGTGATTTCTCACGCAGGTATCTTCCTAGCCCCCTTCTGGGCGATTATAATGATGGAAAACAACATGTGAAAAGTGCAAGTGTGAAACGGAAGACGTCACACAGCGTCAAAACTGTCTGATTTTTTTTTTTTTGTCGCGTATATTAAAAGAAAGTGTTCAGACGATCGACAATATCTATGGAATTCCAAAGAAAAAATGGGAATGCCATCGGCGTTGTCTCACGGTTTTGCGGTCGTCCTTCCAATCCTCGTTTTCTACACGAGCAAAAAAAAAAAAAAAGAGAAGACCGCGTGTGCGCAAGCGTATTCACGTTGTACCACAATCGTTGGGCTGACAAGAAGAAGATAAGAAAACGAGAAATAAGAGAAAAAAAATCCCAAAAATGGCGATTTTTGTTGTTGTTGATTACCTCGAAGATAAAACATCACCTGGCGGACACACTTGTGAATGCGCATTACATCCATTTTGTTTCGTCCTTTTCTGGCGTTCGGATCGACAGGACGCCGAACAATTGTCAAATACGATCTCTCTCACACCTGGCCTTCAAGTACAATTTTTGTGTGTGTGTGTGTTCGCGTTCGTGAATCACGTGGTCAACGGTAGCTCATCTCCTTTTGAGGTATTTTTGTTTTTTTTTCGAAGAAAATTCCGTAATTGTTCAACAATATCTAATTACTGATGGGGAGATATCGACGAGCAGCAACCCACACGCGGATGCTGTTAATAAGACGTCAGAAGAGATCATTAATTCATTGTTTGGCGCCTCTTACAATTTGCATCCGCTCCCCCCGATGTTTTTATTTTTCAGAAACAGGAGGAGGGGGGGGGGGCCCTGTTTTATTATTTTTTTACCTTTTTTGGAGGAGGGGGGGTTTGTTGCGTTCAACAGTTGACATGCAAAAGGTTCGGGAATAACAATGGCAACGTTCTTTTCTGTCATTTTTTTTTTTTCTTCCTCTTTTCTTTTGCTGCTTTTCGACGCAGTCGAGCCATTTTGACCTTCGTTTTCTCTTTCATAGAATCGGGAGAGAGGCGGCGCGCGGTCCTTTTAAGACTTTCCCTTTCGTGTCGTTTCACCCCCGTCTACTTTCAGTTTGATGTTGGGTGTAGAGAGACATCTGTTTTCTTTTGAAAAAGGTAATTTGCCCTTAAGGAATCTGTGATTTAAAAATAAAGACGCAGCATCATTTCGGTTTTTTCTGGGGTTTACAAGATTCCTCCCTTCTTGGCTTCCACCCCATGCTGAGTGTGTCGCGTTTCAATCCCGACCGAAGAGAAGAAGAAGAGAAGAAAAAAAAAACATAAACCGAGGGAGAGATTATATCATTCGATATCATCGAAAGACATCTTTTTATGCGAGAGGAAACTACACAGGTGGGGGTTAGCTCAAGGGGGATGATTTACAGGACGACGATTGAGGTAACTGGACAGGTAACAAAAAGTTTTGTCGATAGTTCCCCTTTTCTTTTTGATGCTGGCCCTTTATTTGAATCTAGTCTCCTTTTTTTTTTCACGAAAGAAAAAAGTTGAACGCGTTGCCATCACGAAACATCGGGATTTTTAGGGCACGAATTGTAATTTAAGCAAATGAAGGGGCTAGAAAAAGAAAAATCAGGCATCAATAAATTGTTCCAGCTGGGCCTAAGCCGAGATTTCTTTTTCTTTAACGGCTTAAAAGAAAATCGAAAAGATTCTTCTAAAGAAAGGGAAGGAAATGGCCGACACTGTTCCAGCAAAGAGTTACACTCGTGTCAGACTATATTTGGAAAAGTCTTCGGTCAGGTCGTCTCTTCCTCGTTTCGTTTTTCTTTTTTCTTTTTTTTTCTTCTTCGGAGACGAAGAAAATCTTTGGCAACAAACACAGGTGAATGACGACGACGTCACCTGTGGGAGACATAAGCCTTTGAACTTTAAGGTATTTATTTTTTTTCGTGTTCAATTCCAACGAATGGCGTCCTTATTTCCACAAGACAAAATCAACGAAAATGAAAAGACATTAGCCTTCTTTTATTTTACGGGCTGACACGCCCGTCCAGCTGACGTCTCTCGCGTGAATGTCCACATCATTAAGTAGGAACCGTGTAGAAAATTTGAGAAAAAAAAAATATTCCAGCCGAGCGAGCGACAAGAAGCTGTGAAATGGAACACTGACACACGAACCCTTAAAAAATGTTTTTTTTTTTTTCAAAAGAGACGAGCCAGGATCTATTCATTTGGGCGACTGTATAGAAAAGAAAAAAGAAAAAAGTTTTGAATCGATCAGTGGACTTTCTTTTATGTTGCGGATTTAAGAAACATTTTTTCCAGTCGGTTGACTTCTGTCAATCTTTTGAATTGGACGAATAGAGAATAAAGGTGGGCAATTGTTGGCAATGGTCTTTTGAACCGAGTGAAAATGACAGTTAAACGTTCCATGGATTTCTTCCCCCCACCGTTCTGTGATAAAAGAACCAGGTAGAATAAAAGAGATGGTGTTGATTCGGTTCGCCCGTCTCTCTCTCTTTTTTTTCTATAATGTCGAAGTAAAAAAGGTGCCAACTAAAATATCCGACCCTGACGTTTTTTTTTTGATGATTTTTTGTTCCTTCTGCAAGACACGAAAAATCAAAAGTACATCTACAGTAAAAAGAGGTCGCAGACAAAGGACAGCACGATTTTTTTTTTTGCTTTGTTGTAATACCTGGAGGCGGATAGTTTTGCCCGTTTCCATTCAAGTTCTTTTGATAGTTTGTCTCACCACTTTTTCTGCATCATTGAGAGAATCTTTACAGACCTGCGATGCTAATTCTTCTTAGAAAATATTCACACGTGAATGCTATTCACGCATTTCGTTAGAGATGGAATCGTTTGCATTCCTCGTGTACTTTCAATATACCTGATCTGGTGGTCTAATTCACTGGAAATTGGCACAACCCGTATTCCTTTTTTTTGTTTTGCGGATTAGTGCAGTCACCGCGTGATTCGCAATGAAAGGAGAGAGTTTTTTTTTTTTTTTTCTGCTGCTTTACCTCTATTAACGATCATTGCTGCTGTGACCCTTTTCTTTATGTCGTGTCGTATATAAAAAAGTCATTGGCATAGAAAAGGAAATTGGCGAGTCAATCGCGCGATTTCTCTCTCTCTCTTTTTCGTCAACTCTTTTTCTTTCTATTTTATTGCTGTACGCGCGCACGATCGCAGTCCGGAATGCGGGTCCGCGCGACGTGAATGCGGAATCTGTGGTTGTTTTGTTTTTTTTATGTTCCTTTAAAGTTTCTTGAGCCGTACGTTTTGGGGTTCTCACCTGATTTAGAATGATAAAATATTCAAATAGCGTTTCCCTTTTTCCTTTTTTCAGGTTCACGCCCTTAAGCGTTTTGACTCTCCCGGTTTGATAATTTTGATTTTTTCCTGTTCTGATTTATTTTTCTTCAAAAAATAAAAGTTGTCGTGTGAATGGGAAAACTATTGATTCCTCTGATTATTTTGATGCGTGGGAATCCAAGAGACACTAGACAAAGGTCACATCGTGACACTGTTTCACTAATAGGATTCAAAGTGAATGAGGAATATTAAGCTTCCTGCTTTTGTTCACACATTGATTTCAAACGCTTTCGCTTCTTTGTCGTTAAATAGAAAAAAGAACAAGAAAAGCTGTGTGTGTGTGTGTGGCTGCTTTTTTTGTTCACGTTCTTCCAGTTCTTTATATGGGAAAAATGTCATGTATTTCTATACGTAATCTTGATGCGGGTGGAGTTCTCTCAAATAAAATGGACCCCAAATAAGACAACAAAAAAAAATCTTTTATATTAGTAAACACCTTCGCTTTGTTTAAACAAGTTTTTTTTTTTTCTTCTACAAAAATTAAAAGGCTGTTTGTTGTTATTGCTCGATATGGCCGAGAACTGGTTTTTTTTTTTGTCTATTTTTTTGTTAATTATCCAACTAACGCATCTCCATCAGTCTACACGATCGACTGCCTCTTCTTTAAAAAAAAATCCTCCTCCCTTTGGAATTTCGATCCGCTCGGGAACACAAAAAAAAAAAAATGATTACATCCGAGCAAACAGACCAATCAGATGCAAGAAAACAAAAATAGGATTTTCAGTAGACGTAATTTTAACGACTAAAAGCTTTCCTTTTTTGAAATATCAAAATGTCAAATTCAAAGAATGGCAAGTTAGGGCGGGATGTAGCGTGAAATCACGGTAGCTTCTCCGTTCGCTAGCGAGTTACAAAAACACGTTGATGTGATCCATCAGATGCGCGAGCGCTTAAGCCGGACACATTTATTATTTCAAAAAATTAAACTTTGAAAATAGCCTCGTGAACAACAATAGCAGTAGGCTGCGGGGGTTTGTTCAGGTAGCATGAAAAAACCTGTTGGCTTGTGATGGAAATGACCCCACATTTAATTGTGTTATTTTCTACCTTTTTTTTTTCCTTCTCCAGTCATTCATCTTTTACTATTATCAACACACTTTCGATTAACTTTTTTTTTTTTCGTTCAAGAAATCATCAATTGTGACATTGAAATACGGAAGAAGAAAAAAAGGATTAAAAGAATGATGTGTATTCATTTCAATTTATTTCTTTTTCTTTTTGTTTGAATGATCCGCCTGTTGGGTCTTATATACCTGTATTATATAGACGTGCCATTATAAAAGGGCACGCGTTCCTGCCGAAACTGATGAACTTATTTGAATACGTAATGAACTTCACGACTATATTGCTTGGGTCTCGGTCGTTTTTTTGTTGTTGTTTTGTTTTGTTTGCGTGGCTTAGATGTAAAAGTTGAAATGGCGGTACTCTTCTGCCCACCTATTTTCTCTCTACGGACAATGACAGGCAGCCTTGATTTTTCTTTTGCCAGACGAGCACTTTTTTACCTTTCAATCTCTCGACGTTTTAAAAGAAGGAAAAGTTTTTACTTACCTGTGTCATGTCGCGTTCAAAAAGGGCCCATTGTGTGAACGCTTTTAACTGAACTGTTCACGGTGATATCAAACGCAAGGTAGCACAATAATCGGCTCCACTTTTCTTGCCCGTGTGTCCAGCATCTAGAGAAAACAAGAAGAAGCTATTACTGTTTTCTTTTCTTTTTTTTCCCCAAGTGGTGTTGAGAAAAATGATAGTAAGTCATGTCAATTCTTATTCTTTTAAAGAGAAGAAGAAAGTGGCTGTTGGATTTAAAAAAAAAACTCAAAGTCATGGGAACTCCTTTTTCTTTCTTGCTTCAATTGATTGTCATTTGAATTTTGTTCTTTTTCGGGCAACTGACATCGTGCACGTCTTCGGAAAAAATGGACACTAAGAAGACGTAATGTTGTGTGGCCTTCTGGTTTGTTATAATCTTTTGTGCTCCGGCAAACTTTGTAACAGCTTTTCTTTAAAAAAAAAAAAAAGTTGTGCTTAACACAAGTGGCCCTGCTTTTTGTTTTGCCCACTATCCTCGTATGGCCAGGCCGTATATTGTGACTAATGCTCATACCATATGCACATACATAGTACGCGGCTGCGACGCAACAGCTGCCGGCAAGGACGGGCAGCCTCCGACGCGCTAATGGCTTTTTTCTTCTAGAGTATCGTTTGCTTATCTTTTCTTTTTTTTTTCCTCCCTCTTTTTCCTTGTTTCCATCAGACGAAGATAGATTTGTCAACCTCCATATCTACTTTAAAAAAAAATCAATTTGAATAGCAGGGGAATTTTTAGATCATCAGACGGCTAGCCCCTACGAAATCCATTCATAATAGCGAGTTGATTGCGTGTTTCGTTCTGCTTCAACGCACCAACCTCTTTTTTTCTTTTGGCGATGCACAAGTTGGAGAATGAAAAAAATTATTTATTAGCAAAACAGATGATAGTATTATTGGTTAGTTTAACTCTTTTTCAGATAGAATTTTGGGTGGTATACAAATCTGACGTGCATCTGTAAATCTCTTTTTTTTTTTTTTTTTTTTTACCTTTTTTTTTTCCTCCTGATGATGAGAGACTTGGAACACGCCCGACATTCCATTCCAAGTTGTGGCTCGCATACTTGTATTTCTATAGCAATCGGGTAGCTCTCTCTCTTTCTTGTCTTCTACGCAGTGGCCCCGATGGGGGCAAGTGATGATGATGTACCTACAAGAGCTGCAGACACGGTAGACACTAGAGGAAAAAAAAAACAAACGCCAAAACGAAAAAACAGGGCGGAGTTGATGCTCTTTTCAAGAAAATAAAGCCCTTGGAGCTGCTCATTGCATAGGGGATGGACTAGCCAATTCCATCTCAAGTCTTTCTTTTTTTTAAAACTTTTGTATAATCATAGAAGCACGGATGAGTAAAAAAAAAAAAAGTAAAGCCCATGAGGCAAATCACGAACTAACCGGTTCTTCTGTGCTAAGAGTCTTTTGATTTCGCTTCAATTTGTGTGTTGGGACCTTGGCAGCATCAACAGAGAAGGAAAAAAACAAAAAATTGGGGGGGATTTTCCAATATTATCTTTTCCTGGGGATCATTTTTCTTTTTTCTTTGGGCTCCACCTTAAGCGTTCCATCATTTCATTGTTCTTATATAGATCTATACAAGTCATAATAATAGAACAGGAGGGGGACGCAAAAGAGCTTTTTAAAATGTCGAGAAAAAGGAACACGAGGCCACTTTCACTCTTTTCCGAGTTTTTGCTCCACGTGTACTAAATCGGTTTGAAACTGTTGACGGGGAAAAAAGTTGTCGCGTGTGTCGGCAGTCGTTTGATCACCTCCCCAAAAATGGACTGAAATTCACGGCATTCTATATTCAAGTGAGACTTTTTCGTGAATTTGCATTTCGATTCGAATTCTCGTCAATTTCGTATGTGAAAACGATAAGGAATCGAGTGAAACTATTTTTTGAATTGAGTAGCCTGACTCGTCTAGTATCCAATGACCCACTCGATCACTTTAAATAGTACAACTCTTGTCCATTATCTTTTGCAACGATTCTCTATTGTTTTTGTTTTTTTCATTTGAGCATTACGCAACGCATTTTGAGACCGCCTTTCCCCCCCCCACTTAAAAATCACATCCTATGTTGTCGATTGTAATTGACTTTGTGAAAGAAACAACACGAACAAATGTACATTGACCGCTGCAGAGTAAAAGGGGGGAAAAGGCGGAAATTCAGCGCCTGGGAAAGAAACAGGAAAATGCATTTTACCCAAACAAGTAAAACGAAATGCCACAGAGTACAACCCACATCTAATATAACTGTGTATGTCATTTGACATTATCGTTTTTTTTTCCCCTTTTTTATTTTATTTTTTAAACACACGGCGTCTTTGGTAGGAAATCACGAACTTGCCTTTTAATGTCCTTGATCAAATCACGAGATTTTTAAAATTCAATTACCGATATCGTGATGAGACCCCCATCACGCGTCTTGACACACACCGTCAAGGTGATGGCCGCCACAACAAAAAAAGAAAAAAAATGTTTTTCATACAGACATACTTTGACTCTTTACAGAATGTCGCAATAATGGCGGAACTAACAACTGAGTTGAACAATTAACAAAATAGAATTCTAGCGGGATCACGTGGTTGTCGGTGTGTTCAGACAGTTGGTCCGATTCACTCGCCAGAGCAGCTCATAAGCGTATCGCGAGCACAGCAAAAATAACACGCTTGCTTAGTTCAAAATTTTTTTGGAGAAAAAAAATAAAAAATAAATAGGGATAAGCAAAAGACGCCGTTCCGCCCTTATTAGCGAGTGTGTATCGAGTGACTCGAAAAGATCCGTCGTCTGGGCCAACACGCGGGAAAATGTTCATCCATCCGATACGAAGGAAAAGGAGGTAACAGAGATAGAAGATAACAAAAGAAAACAACTGCAGGGTTGGTCAGCGTGGCGGGACTTGCGTGATATTTAGCCACAAACGGCCAAACCGTTCGTTGTGAGAAAAAGGAAAAGAAAAAAAAAAAATTAAAACCGGGAAATGAACGGAGAAAAGCAAATAACGAAATAGAGGGGAGAAAATTGGAACCCACAAAAAAAACAAACACATGTTATTGCGGTATAGGCAAAAGTATGTGTGTGTTTATAGACTCGTGCAGAAGGCAAATAACGGAATGGAGAGAGAGAGAGAGGGGAGCTCATGCGCTCCACGCGTCCACTAATCCCGGTGAGGGGAAACCTGACATGGTTTTCGCACACTCAAACATACTTTTATTTTTAAATACGAAAAAAAAAGAACGGACTTTACGAACGGGACGGGTGCTGTTGAGGAAAAAAAAAATGAATATCAGAATAACGAAGCTAATCCGTTCAGTATTCACGCAGTAGTCACGCTGTCGAGAGTTGCTCATTTTTGCTTATCTTGTTGTCTTTTTTGTTGTTGTGTGCAGTGTTTGTTTTATTTTGTGTGGGGTGTGTCTTGTTTGAGCCAGTCAGTTTGTGTGGGCGATTTCGAGGTCCCCCCCCCCTTTTTTTTATCATTTTGCATGCCAATTAAGAGCTGTGATGTGGCTGTTGTATCGTCGTATCGCTTTCCCGCTGAATTGAATGTCATCATGTTGAAATCACCGAAACTTGTACGACTGGCCGACTTTTATCTACGACAACATAAAAAAGGTCTCGACAACTTTTTGATTTGCTATCTCCACATTCTCCTGAATTCCCCCCTCCATTTTACACGCGTTCCTTTTCTTTCTTTTTATTTAAATATTTTAGAGAAGTAAAACAAACAGGCTGTGTGGTGTCCCTGTTTTCTCAAATGAACTGAAATGCCCCAAAAAATCTCGTTTTTTTTTTTTTTTTCCATCGATGGCCATGGAGAAAAATTAATGCTAACTGTATGCATTTCGCACTAGGACATTTAAATATTTTTGACTTGTTACGCGACAACTCTCGTGGCCCTTTAAATACGTGAGTGAAATGACAGTCGAATGTCATTGGTCGCAGCATAGACGCAGACACACACTTGTTTTGTACTTTAACCAGTCCGGACAGACGCATTGATTGTCTCGTCGCTCTTTTATTAATTCGAGATAGACAACAAGTGGCAATACTGGAATAACAGCAGGCCAATTTTCCTTAATTGGCTCTCGTCGCAGCAAACGTATTCCCTTTCTAAATATTCTATGAGAAACAGATAAAAAAAAACAGCTCGCCAATTTTGCCCTCCCTAATTTACTCGATTTGCTTTTTTGTGCAGGGCGTTTATCGTTTAATGAAATAATATTAATAACTTAAGGTTACATTGTAAAAGCCGTGGCACTAAATATGGCCATATTTATCGAGTCGGTGGTGTACGTGCATACGGCCAACGTGCGTCGACAGTGAGGAACAGGTGCGAGCGCAGAACATAACACTCACACTTGTTTTTTATTTATTATTTTTTTTTTTCTGTTGTTCTATTCAGCAGCTCGATCTTTCGTTATATGGAAGCGTCCGTGGCTGATCCAGGGTCTCTGTGACTCACTTTTCCCTTTTTGCTGATTATGGAGATAAAAAACAAATAATAACCAAAAGAGGAAGGTTTACAATAAAAAAAGAATTACGTCATTTCACACGTAGACACCTGACGACATTTTTTTAAAGGGGGTATCGGATGCCGCCATAACCTCTCCGCCCATTTTTGTTTTGACGAGTAGACACCTCAGTGTGTGACGGACTACTGCGTGTGTCAACAAGAAATATATGCAAAGCAGAGCAAATCTTGTTAGTGAGTCGTCACAAAAAGAAGAATAATAATAAAAAAAAACTAAAAAAGATTTTAAAGACCTTCAAGTGTCTATTTAAATCTTTTGTTTTCTGCCATTTTTTTTTTTTGAACGATAGTTTGATTTCAAGGTGAATTGATTTATTCACAAATTTTTGTTGCGTGTTGATTTTCACTTGAGTTAATAACTAAAATGTCGTGTGAACCAGTAGCTCCTCAATTTCCTTGTATAATCTCGCCAATCGATAAAGACGCAATGTCGCAAACAATTTTATGTTTTTGCCGAAAGGAATGTGGCCCTTCGTTATTTTTCTATTTGTTTTTTTTTTTTTCAGAAGAGATTGTTTGACGAGCTACGTTATTTACGAGTTGGTCGTCTGAAATGCTGTTAGGTAGCAAACCCGTCCGAAAAAGAAAATAAAATGTTTTCATTTTCTACTTTTTATTTGCCGTCATTTTCCTCGGTGAAAGCAAGTTGCACGTTGAAATGATAACGTCACAAAATGACTTGATTTATCGCGGTCCCACGCACGTCACCGCCAAATGGTCTTTGATTGATAGACAGGAAAGAAAAAAAAAAATTTTATCAAACCAGAACTTAATCAATCGAAACTCTTCGCCGATGTCAACAACTTTTTTTTTTTTTTCTAGTTAAATTTTTCATGATCCTTAGGCTATAGGAAAAGACATTTAATGAACTGGACGAACTGCATAGATCAGATAGAATAAAAAAAAAAACAAAAAAACAAGTGAAACGAGAAAACGCTGGTTCCACCACCAGAGTTCGCTTTTCTTTCCCATGCTTATAGCAATATAACATAGCGGTTCATTTCTCTTTCTCTAATAGAAGGCGGCCGCTTCTTGACGGAGAGGCCAGCTCCAGAAACGATGGCGACCACCTGCAAGAGTTACGTTTCCTATCCAACAACGGCAACGGGCACGTCGCCCCCGAGTTCGAGGCTACCACCAGACGGACACGAATTTCCGGGCGATTACATCGACGATACGAGCACAACGGCCACAACGCAAAGCAGCAAATTGACTGCGTCGGTGGCGCGCGGGCGGAGTGGCAGCGCTGGAGGGACGGGCACCGGTTGGCGGACTCACACTGGCGGAAGAGACGAGCGCAGTGAACGCAGTGTCAAGGACAAAATTGCTTTGTTTACTAACGACGTCCATCCATCAGCTGTTGGATCGACGTTATCCTCCAGCAGTTCGGTGCGAAATCAAGCGGCCGTCACTGGTAAGACGAAACATCCGACGTTGTCGTGTTCAGTTGACAATTTGAGCGTTGGCCGGTCGCCGATGGTGTCGCCCGTCACCCGCTTGGATTCGAGGACGCCGCCTCGTCACCAGCTGGCCGCTGCACCCACGGTGAAAGCTCAAAACGCCGTCGGTGACGTCGAGAGTCCGACGAACGTAAACTTGTGCGAACGTTCGCGCAGTTTGCTGGACGTGGCTCATTATTCAACGGCCAGCCAAGTCGGACATCAACGCCACACCATCAGTCCGTCCGTTTCAAGTGAGCACCAGCAACAAAGGAAATCATCTCTGGTGGGCTCGGATGACGGACGGAAAAAGCTGACCCTGTCCAGCACTAAACTAAGAGGTTTGGTCATTCCGGACGTTGTCGATGGAACTCAATTAGGGACCGATCCGCCCAGTCGAGCCGTCATGGATCTTCCGGAAATAATTAGTAAAGATTCCGTCATGGTGGTTGGACTTTCGCCGTTTGCTCCGCTGCGCAGCCCCAACGGCACACATGCTGGCGGCCAGGATATGACGGACAATAGCGCAACTGTCCAGCCAAACAAACAAAAGACGACGTCGCTCAGCTCTTTGCCGTGGAAGAGCAATTCGCCCAGCTTACCTAAATATTCTCCGGCGTTCAAGCGCAAAGAATTGACCGTCCTGCGCACTCCGTACAACAATTCAGAAACGACGGCCGTCTCGCCCGTCTCGCCCGTCAACAAACCGGCCCTAATGACGAGCTTCTCTTGTCCGTCGGACGTCGACGGACCGCAGAGTCCCCTGGTGGAGAGCGAAAGTGGCGTCAATGACAATAGCGACACGGATGGCGATTCGGCCGTCAGTTCCAGCCGATCGTCGTTCAGTCCGTCCGGATCACCTGTTCCCGATCGGAATCAATCGAATCAAATAGCCGACGAGGACGCAACGACGGCCTTGGCGGCGGCAGCCAGTCGAGTTCTCAAAGCGCAAAGTGTCGAGGCTCTCAATCGTAAAAATGTTCTCCAGTCTGCCCGTTACAGTTCCGGCGGAGGAAATCTTTTGGATCTGACACCTCCACTACCGCCGACTCTTCCGCCTCCAGCTGTCCCGTCACCGACAGCAGCCTCTGAGATCAAGTTGACAGTGGACGTCAATCAACCGTCTCCTACACCGTCGCAGGCCAGTCCGGCTGCGCGTCCTCCTGTCCAGCGTACGGCCAAATTATCTGGCGAGAATTTCGAGCAAACGCTGCGCAAATTCACGTCGGCCGAGGCGAGCAGCCGGATCGAGCGCAGCGCGCCGCGCTTGCGTTTGTCTTCTTCCGAGAGGCTCGAAATGAAGACGGCCTTAATCACCGACATTTGCAGCGATCCTAGCAGCCCTGTGGCACAGAAAAGTGGAACGTTGCATCGTGACAATGGCTCTCCATCATCCGCCAAGAAGCTGACGACTCCATCGTCTGTTGCTTTAGACCACCAAACGACTGGATCGGCAAACGCGTCTAAAGAGATCAAGAGCTTTCGGGCGTTGGCCGAACGTTGGGAAGCCATTGCCAACGAATCTCCGTCTTCTACCGGATCTTCTCCGCCCGGCCCCAACATCAGTTCCAGTTCTAAGAAAATGATTGATTTGAATCCGGTTATTCAGCCGACCGTTCGAGACCTGCCTTCGTCGTCCGACAATCGTGACGCGATTCGATCCGTTACGGCCGCAACGCCATCCAGCCGAACGGCAACAGCTTCGTCATCGGCCGAATCACGTGACCACAAACCGACGACGTCTGCCCGAGCCGTGACCGGTCGCAGCGTCTCTGCCGGAGTGGTCGAGATCCGCAAAGCCTTCGAGCGCGTCAAGGAGGAACTGATGGAAACGGAATCGAATTGCCATTACGGCGGAGGCCAGGAATTGGGTGTAGTGGGCCTTGTTCACGGCGGAAACAGCCTGGAGGACTATAAGCAAAACAATCACTTCTCGCTTCAATCGGGCAATAATAATTCGCCCTCGCCTTCGTCTGGACATCATCATTATCATCATCAGCACATGCGGATGTCTTCGCTGGATTCGACAACGAGCGAAGACAATAGCCTTCCGTTCGGATTGTACGGCAGTTGCTACGCTGGATTCGGTTCGGCATTCGGTGGAGGTGGAGGCTACGGCAGTTATTACGGAGGACCTTTCGGCCCGTTCGGAGTCCGAGACAATTACGGCAGCATCACTTCGCTAGCGTCATCCACATCGCTCATCTCACCGCAGGTAATTTATTCACTTGGCATGACCTGTCGGGATTCAATTTCCCTATTGTTGTTCTTGCCGACATGTGTGTGTGTGTGATTGTGTGTACAAGAAAGTCGGAGATGGGGCACAAAAGGGGAACGAAAGAGATTCATCTAGAGATACCGGAAGAGACTTTTCATGTTAAGTTTTTTCGTCTTTCGTGACGAGCAGAAAGAATAAAGTTCTTTTTGTTAGTGGCATCGTGACGAGTTGAGCGCTCGTGAGTTAATCAGTCGTCCGTCATCCAGAGGACTTATCGCTGTTTATAACTACGTGCTTTATGCTGTTGAACACGTTTTGCTACATTTAATCTTAAATTGTTTTTGTCACGTTCTCATCGTTTTCCCGACCATTTTTCTTTTCCTCTTCCTCCTTTTTTTTTTTTATTTTGTTATTCACGATTTCTTGTTTCTAAACAAAAACGACTGAAACCATTGAGGAAAAAGAAATGAGTCGAGTGCGTGATGAAGATCAGGCGAGAAGAATGACATCAGCACCGACGAGCATGATCACCCCCTTTGAATTTTCTCACGATGTGTTTTGATCAGCCTTGTTGATACTAAACAGAAACTGTGCCTGTTGAGCGACGATGCGCGTATTCTCCAACCACTTGAAGCCGCCAGCAAAAAAAAGAAAGAAAAGAACGATGAAGAAATAGAGAAACACACAATTGTTTGCGTTCGGTTGAAAGAACACGGCCCCAATGGAATGACACGTTTTTTCAATTGTTTTTCTTTCTTTTTTCCTCTTTCTCCTCTTGTGTGTGCGTAGGAGCTACAACAGCTGCTAGACGAAGCCAACCAAAGCCTGGAAGAGTCTGGCACACCATCGCACGAGATTGTCGTCGTTGTCCTGCATCGTGGAGATGTGGCTTCGTCGCTCAGCCCGGGACTGGGAATCACGTTGGCCGGCGGTGCCGACTACGAAACCAAAGAGATTACGGTTCGTTTATTTTTTGTTATTATTATTTATTTTTATTTATTTATTTTTTTTTTTTTTTTACCTGAACCCGCATATCGTTCCGCAAGTCAACATTTTTTTTTACCCTTTAAACCTCGGCTATATAAATATTCAGTGTTATATTATATCCCGCACACAGACAACAATAGCAAAAAGGGCAAAAAGCGGCTAGTTAACGCCATAGATTATTTACTCGCGTTGGCTCTTTTATTTTTCGTGTGTCTAAAAAAGACGCCGAATCTCAATAAAATAAAATTTAGACGCCACAAGAGATGTTGCTTAGGAAAAAGGATACCGAACACACAGACAAAAGTATTTTTCTACTCCCCCGAGTTCAAACCCTAGCGTTTGATGACGTCGTAAAAAGAGGGTCTAAAACTTAACAGGTATTGCTTATGATATGATGCGATCATTCTCTTTTTTTTTTTTCTTCTTTCTTTTCCCCCTTGGGTATCACTAAAAAACTTCAACTAAAAATTTGAAATGAACGAAACCCGCCAAACGTTGCCATGCCGTACGATGATGATGTGGTGGTCATGCCGCGTGATGATGTATAACGAGGTCACGCGGCTTGGTTCCCTTTTGTTTTATATTTCTCACCCGCCACCTTAATTTCGTACATTTTTTTTTTTTTCTTTTTCAAAAAATAAGTTTTGATCTTAAAAAAAAAAAAAATAATAATTGATTTGCAGATTCATAAGGTGATTGGCGGCAGTGTGGCTGACCGGGACGGGCGCATACAGAAAGGCGACCGTGTCCTCTCCATTAACGGCAAAGGACTGAAAGGCGTCACACACCGTGAGGCACTCGCTATACTCAAGGTAAAGAAACTAAACGCTATTTTAAAAGTTAAGTAGTTAGTTAGCCGTAGCATTTATGCCTCTTACTATAAGAGCTCTCTGGCGTCGATGCGTCGTGCTATCCGTCCATCAAAGATTCAATATGGAAATGAAAAAAAAAGGCCATCGCCCTCTTATTTATTTTTTTTTCTTTTTCCTTCTCCATTCAATCAAGAGACGATAATCTTTAAAAGATAGGAAGAAAAAGAGCCATAGGTGGGCTAAAGGGGAACACACAGCGAGGTGCGTACCGTGTGGCCCTTGGGCCATTTTTGATGTAACGGTCCATTGATGGAAAGAGAAAATCGATGGTGCAATTCGACATGTTGTTGTGTTAACATTTTTCAAGGGAAAAAACAAAACAAAAACAAAACAAAAAGATACGTTTCTCTATTGGTGGTATCTCCCCCCGACTGCTCTTGTGCTGTTACAATTGGTGTGGGCGGCTCTATAAAGGGATGAAATAAGAGGGCAAAAGAGGCCAAGTCACGCCGACTGTCGGATGACTATCAGGAACTAGGCGCCAAAAAATCACGAAAAAAAAAAGGTTCATTTTTTTATTTTTATTTATCATCTTACAAAAGGAAGAGAAAAAAAAAACGGTCGATGACAACGTGGAATCAAAGCCATGGAGACAGCGGGAGTCGGCGGTTTTGAACGCGCTTTTGGCGCGAGCGGTGCCCGTGTATTTATTTATACGTGTTCTATAGTTGTGCGTAGGTGTGGTATGTTTTTTTCTTCTTCTTCTCCCCTGTCGGATAAGCTTTAAACACATCCAATAGTCGGGAACGATTTTCAAAAGCCTACTGAGCGTGAGCGTTTTCCTCTGTTCGTTCAGATTTTTCCTCTTTTTCTCGATGGCTTTTTCAAGAAATCCGAAAGACGTGGCGGAATATTTACTGTTTTTTCTCGAGCGCATCCCACCGATCAGGACAACAACAGCTGGCTCGTCGGCTGTTGTTGTGATCTGAACGAACGATCGCTCACGCGGGACGTCGGCCAACTGATTCCCATGGTTACGCTCGACCTCCAATATTCGTGAATTTTTCCTTTTTTTTTTCCTTCTCTTTCCTAACATTTTCGATACTTTGATAAATACTTTAAGATAATTTAAGACAAGACCCATCGACCGCCACAATCTTTTCAAGAGCATCTTTTAACCAACAAAATAGGACAGTTTTTCTTTTTAAATAAAAAAATTCCTCGTGTAAACAGAATTAGCTGAAGAGTGAAGGGAATCTGTAGAGACATCGATCGTCGAACCTTAAAACACTTCAAGGCTACTATACATCTCCAGTTGCGCCTGTACTTGAAATTTAATTTTAAAGACCTTATTTTTTCCAACTTGTTTGAAAGCCTCACTTTTACACGCAGGAAATTGCGACACTCTTGGGGCAATAAAAGAAGAGAAAAATGGGGGAGACCAGGCGACACGATATTTGTGTGTGTGTGTGTGTGTGTGTGTGTGTGGTGATATGGCCAGCATAAACAGTTCCGTCTCGCCTTCAAGTCTACGGAGTACTAAAAGAAGCAGCTATTTAATTTGTTAAGAAATTGGTTCCGTCTCTATCCAACACACTCGAGTGGCTATTTCGCTATACAGCTACTAATAAATTTGACGCGTATACTTTCTTCCAGCCAACTCGATGACCGGCGAGTTAGTTTAGGAGTTAAAGAAAAAAAGGGAGGACCACCTGCTTTTTTAGCCTTTTTGCATATAGACGTATTCACGAATTTGTTTTATTATTTATGACTAGCAGCAGCAGTGGCAGCACTGGGCGGCGTTTGGTAGGGCCAACGTGAGCCACTGGGTGGTGGGACGTGACCGTGTGGGTCACTTTCGATAACTCATTGTAGACACACGTACGACACCACAGCCACTTGCTCACGAAAGGGGTGCGGAAAGGTCCCATATTTATTTCTTTTCGTTTTCCTTGTTGGAGAGTTTCTTTATTTTTATTTTTCGAAGCCAGTTACTACAGCAGCCGTCAGTAAACACACAAATCACGTTTTTATTTCTTTATGACGTGTAAGACTTGAAAAAATAGGAAGAAAAAAGACGAACGAACGAAGGCAAAGTGAATGCGTTTCTTTTTGGGCAAACTTTGTGAAGTTCATTTGGGTTTTCGGTCAATGCTCGAAACAATCGGGAAATTGGTGGAGGGGCGTGCATAAAAATCAATGCCAAAATGGGAGGCACGAGAAGTAACCGAAATTGTTGCGCCGCTGGCTCGCGTTCTGTCTTGATAAACAATTGAACACGCGTTCGATAAATGTTAGGCACAATTTTAGAGCAGTAGATGAAAAAGAAAAAAATCTCACTAAAAGTATATGACATTGTACCGCATGTTTCGATGTGACATCTTTTTTCTTATCCGCTACATGATTTAAGTAGGGATCGGCCCCGATTACCCGAGAACCAGCTTACTACCGGAAGGTACTGGCGTTAAGCTGGGGGGAGGGGGAAGCACATTTTACATGTGTCGCGCCAGTACGTTCCGGTAGTGTAAGGTAGGTCACAGGTAATCTGGGCCGATCCCTAGATTCAAGTCTTTAAGCATCCCAGTGAGTCTTTTTTAATCAGTGATACGCAACATCGAAGGAAAATCTAGCGGAATAACATTTGAAAAGGAAATAGAGTTCATTCATACCGAGCCAGCCAAAAACAAAGAAAAAAAACTAGTAGATTGAAAATTCATGACCATATGGGAATCGAAATAGAAGTTTGCTTCCTTCTCTAGCCACCATGTTCGACCGACTGGCTTCTTCCAGTTATGGCTAACTGACTATCTTCGTCGTCTACATAATGTCGGCCAGCTAAGTTGTACGTCTATCGCGTGTTGGCTTTTGTTGAACGCTTATAAATGGTTTGCTGCTTTTTTCTTTTTTCTTTTTTCATTTTTTATTTTTTGGGTTTGTGTGTTGCCAATTATTGTTGATGAAGTTCAAGCATGAAAGAGTGGTTTTGTAAGTAGCTGGAAGTCCAAATAGAGAATGTTTGGTCATCTTATTTATTCGCGGCCAGAGAACAAGCTATGCCATTGTTGACCTCGCATGGCATCTTATACAGAAAAACGGGAGAAACAAAGACGGATTCCGTCTTTTATTGATATTCACGCGGCAAAGATGGATGGCTGCCACACGCATTTCATTTTAGCTTTTGTTCCGTTCATTTTTTTCTTTTCTTTTTTCTTTTTTTTTTTCTTTTTTCTGAAACATGTTTTGTTTGCTGATATGCGATCCTGGCCGCGACCGGCCAGCCCAAACAACACGTGCACCGCTTTAGGAATGTTTTCCCTTTTATAGTCGACGAATGACCCCGCACATCCATCAACATTAGATTAATCGAAACAAAACAAATTTTTTTTTATTTTTTTAAATATTTTTAAAGCTAAAAGGCTTTTAAAGAAATTCTTATGCGGGACCGAAAACCGACAGACCTCTCCCTTTTTGCTGCCCTCCTTCTTCTCATCGTCCGTTCTCGCAACAGCTAGCCAGTTTCAGCCAGTCGCAACAACAAAATAAATAATACGTCCCTAGTAGTCTACACACACACACACAACGAACGGCATACACACACGACGCCATTGAATATTTATGACGTGATGATGGATTGGCAGCCACGAAACGCCATATTCTTTTTTTTTTTCGCTAGTTTTTTTTTCTTTATTTTTCTTCGCGTTTCTTTTGTTTGTCTCGGCTTCTTTATTTTGTCTCGACCGTCTTCCTCCTATTCATTTGTTTGTGTGGTTGTGCGTGTATTTGTCTGCTCGCCGGTGAAACGAATCGGAAGTGACGCTACTCTCAGCATGGCGGAGTTGAGTTTAAAAAAGAAAACAAAACTACTGCCCTTGCGTTTGGCTTATCAATAGCAAATTTCACGTGGCCGGATATGCTAGATAATACACGATTCGCCCGAATACCCGTTCCACCTGGCTGACTACCTTTATCAACCGTACAAACAATTGCCGCTACATACATGCGTACAGGGTCTATAGAAGAAGGTTTTATTTAAGCAAAAAGAAAATGTAGACAAGACATGTGTACTATCAACTCAATAATATTTCTAGTCATAAAACAACAATCAATTGACCATTTTTTTTTGTTTAAATTACATTTTTTTTTTTTTTTTTCGTTGCTTATTTTTAAAAGGCTCCCAGACCGGAAGTGGTGTTGGTTTTGTCCCGGAACCGTTCCGTCTCGCCGCAAGATATCTGTCACGATGTTGATAAGGATCTTCCTTCTGTCATGATCCCCGCCCTCAACACAGGACTGTTGGCTAATCCACGTCATCTTACCCTTTCCTCGGGAACCAATGGCAATGGAATTAGCAGACCGCCTCGAATTCTAGAAAGCCCTTCTGATTTTACCAGCTACGATCATGGTGGTGTATTTTTCCCCCTATCTTAATTTCTTACTTTTTTTTCTTTTCTAATCAAAATGTTATTATTTGCAGCATCTAACGATGATGATCTTGGCCGTGGACCACCTGTGCAAGCGACGCTGTTAAAAGAGGGCGCCGGACTCGGTTTCAGTTTAGAAGGCGGCAAAGATTCTCCACTGGGAGATCGTCCGCTTACCATTAAAAAGATATTCACCGGTAAGCATTAGCGATGATGAAGATGAGACGATGATGACGATGATAGAGAGAGGCATACATCCTTTATGCAAATACTACGAATTACACAGTTCATATGTAAAAATGTTTGATTATGGCGTTGGCAGGGGGTGCGGCCAGTAAGAACAGCACACTGCGCGTCGGCGATCAAATCATTTCAGTCAACGACTGTGATGTGAGGTCCATGTCCAGGATAGAGGCCTGGAACTTGATGAAGAAGCTGCCCGACGGCGCCGTCTCCCTCATCGTACGTCAGCAGATTACATCCTCGTAAAAGAATGAAGGACACACACACACACACACACATACACACGAAAATGAAGAAAGAAGAAGGGAACACGTATAATTAAGAAAAAAAAAAAAAAAAACTAAAGAGAAAATGCAACACACTTCCACGACGACAAACCGGTGCACCTCCTTTCTTCTCCCTTACACACACATACATACACACACACATCCTTTTTATTGTCAGCTTTTACTCCTCTTGTAAGCAACTGCAGAGGTAATTTAATTAAGGTAATCTTGCGACTGTCTTTTATCGCCTTCGTATCGACGCTATCTTTTCTCCCCCTTTTTTTTTTAGTTTCTTTCACCCAGGTTTATACTAGCACTATAGTTGATCTCTTGACTCCTGCTTTTCTTGAATCTTTTATTATTATTGTTATTATTGTTTTGTTCTTTTTTACACTGAGGTGTTGGGCTCGTCTCCTATTCAATTTGTATATACATAATACGTATACCAATTCACCAAGTTTATAGCTTCAAGCCTGGAATGTGTGGTATTTTATCTGAATTATTGTAATGAAACAACGATTACAAGCTGAACGTAATAAATAAACCGTATCTCTGTTTAAATAGCTTAACCGTCTTGGATGACGGTTTTTATTATTAGCAGTCTTTATACAAACGAAATCCTAAATCAAAACGATTATTATTTATAAACAGAAATCTGACAGCCATCGCCGGTGGTGCTCTATGTATCTCATTTGAACACCGTCAAAGTTAGTGGCAGCAGCTTTTTTGCAATTACTTTGATTGGAGTTACGACATTTTTCAAGAAAAAGGTTCTCGGAGTGATTGATTGTTCCAGCTTGTAGGAGGAATCGCCGGTAATACCATAGAGTTTCGTGGGCATTGAAACTCAAGATCAAATCTTCGTTTTTCTGTAGCTCTTCGTTCAATAGTTCCATGTAGAGCTGTGTCGAAGTTGTTGTGCCAGTAGCGTTACTCCAAAGCTTCCTTGCGACATCCATGTGCTGTTCAATATTATCTAAATTTTTTCTGAACTGATCAAGAAGGAATTTTCGGTAGTGCCACCCGCTATGATCGGACAGATGACATTTGGTCCAAACGTCAGAAACTTCAAATTCAGATGCCCACGTGGTAAGACTGAAGCCTTGCTGCTTGATAGCTTGAGAAAACACACACTGTCTGTGGGACCAAGCATGGTAGTTGCATTTCATTCGGCTGGAGAGCCTATCACAGAGAGACAATTCTGTCTCAACCCAATGTGGGTTGGAGCTGGAAGCTTGCTGGAGTAGCCAACGCCTGTGGGAGAGAGCTTCGAAACATTTTGGCTTTTGACTTAGTACTAACTTAGTGAGTAGAAAATCACAATCGACATCCAGAAAATGATTAGTAATTAATCTCTTTCTGATATTCCATAATGTAGTTATGTTGGCATTTAGCAATAATGCTGCTTTTGTATATCTTTCCAGCCTTAGATATTCCTTTTTCCACAAAGGCTCCAACTTGAAGCTATTTTCGTAGCAGTACATGAAGACTGTTTTAATGCACCAAACTTCAATTCCGAGGTTATGGGAGATATGGATGACTGGCGAGCGATTTTTAGCTTCAGTTACAGGAATGACGTCGAACTCCTCTCTGTCAATAGAAATAATAGGAACTTAAAAACATAGGCTTCACATATGGCTATAGCGTTATTTATTGTCTTTCACTGAAAAATCTATATGAACTATGAAATTATGCTCACAAAAGAGGATCTTTTTTCATTATTGCTTCAAGATCTGATATTATCTTTTCTTCTAAACAGTAAGGATCGTGCGCCATTTTCCAGTAACCGGAAGGATCTCGCTGTACTTGCATCCTTCAACTGTCAAAACTCTGTTTTCGTTCTCAATCCGCTGACCATGTACAGGCTGTAAAAGAGGCTATTGCCAACGTATGTAAAGTTGCCCTAGTTTTTTAGTTCACCAGGAATGTTCATCGTAATTCGCAATCTCAATTGAAAATTTCTCAAGGATTACTTAATGCAATCGAAGGTCAGATGTAAAGAAAACCAATGATTATCAGTATTTTATTTTATTCAGAATGGATTCGACATCAATTGACAGACATGGAATTTTCATTATCATACGTTTCATCGTCCTCACGAAATTCATCTGAGCCGAGGTACTTTTCGCTCACCGTCCCGGAAAATTCGCCATGGAACTGTGCACCCACTGCGGCAGAAAGTAAGGCAACAATGTTTCTCTGATTTTCTTCTCCTGCTCCAAAGATGTAGCCGTTAGCTTTGTCGACGGCAGCGCGAACGTTGCTGAGCAACTGCGCGTCGGAGATGGATAAAGGTAGGAACGATACAAAACTATAATTTTCAACGACATCAATCAGCGCAGCATTAAGTTGGCGATATTTCTTCATAAAGGGATCCTTGTTAATTGCGTCCAAAAGGTAGTTTAAGTCTAGCACTTCTGTGTAGAAGTCAAGACCAAAATGCAACCGGCCATGTTGTTCAGCCAGGTCGACTTTAGACAGAACGTTAACTTGGGGCATCTCCATTTGAAACATGGATGTCATAGCTGTCAGAAGCACTGATATAAATTTGCCTAAATAATCACGTAAACAATTATTGTCTTGGTTTATGATATGCATGTGAAGTGCTATTTTACCAGGATCGCTGCAATAGTGGGAGTCCACCAGCTGAACGCAACACAGACGCAAACCGAATTCTTCCAACTGCTTCATGATGTTTTTCACCGAATTGTTATGAGTATACAGCTCAACCTGTAGGAACCACAATTTAAATCTATATCATGTTTATAGACGATCATTAATTCTAGTTTACCTGTCCAGGTAGATCGAAAATAAAATAGTGATCTTTAAATTTCTCGATTTCCACAAAAAGCCAGTCCAAGTTCTTTTCGAGGAATTCCATGCAATAGACCAAAGCACCGTTCGGACCCAGATTTAAGTTTTCCATGACATCTTGGACAGTGATCAATTTTGATACATCAATGGAAGCGGTGAACGGTAAGACATCATTACCAGGATCTATTACACATTTGAGGTGATGATGGGGGAAAAAAACTGCATCAATTTGAAAACATCCAATTACCTAGGTTGACCATAGCTACTTTGCGATTCTGGGAGCGAAGAAAATCGGACATCGCATGACAATAGGTAGATTTTCCGCTACCGGGAGGACCTTTACAAGACGTCTTTATAACTGGAGCTTGAAAAATTAATTAACCAGATTTCATACCGATAACAACTTGGCCGAAAATGGTTTTTCGCGAGGACATGGTAAAATCTAAGAGGATGTTGCAAGCGAAGGGTGGAGCTTAAGAAATTCGCCAATTTGGCGCAAAGTTTTCGGCTGATAGTCTTTGAGCGACAGAGCAAACAATATGCTGTGAGGTGTCGAAATGAAGTTCACCAAGAAACGCGCCGCAACGTGGATTTCTTCGTCGTCTCGGCCGAGTAAAACTCTAAAGTTTAACGAAAGCTGTCAAACACTGATGAACGCGAGACGGACACGCAGCTTTTACCGAACACCGTAAACAGCACTGGATGGATCCTCTTTCTGCGCTACGTCTCGGCGTACTTCAACTAAATTACCAACCTTGCCGTATTGTGTAAGGATAATGAATAACTTGTCGCTGCAAAGATAATTGAAACCGAACATCAGTTTTACGCTATAGATGCTGATAAAGGGGGGGATGTCTTACCTAAACTTTGAAATAACAACTTCTGTAGCTTTTCCGTTAATCTCGATTGTTTCAGCTTTGGTCTGGACGGGAAATCTTCCCGCTACACCTTCCATATCAGACGATCTTCCAACCTGAAAAATGGAAAAGCAAAGATTTTAAACAGGAACATTTGAGCCCTTAAAAGTTCGGAGGCGACAAAAGGGACATAAACTTATCAAGACCGAATGCACTTCTTTATTTTTAAAATCGGAAAATTACAACAGTCAAAGATTTTTTTGGACTCGAGAAACGATTCTCCTCTTGTAAAAACGTTGGTACTCATCTGGCAGCAGAGACAGGTGCTTCAAGGCAGATTCAACCATCTCCAACGCCTGCAGTTCCAAATTTTGGATAGAAAAAGAACCGAGTCCCTATGGCTTTAAATTATGCATTACTTTTGAGGCCGGAAGAGGGTCTTTGTTGCCGTATGGGTCTTTTTTATCGTACACATCTGGACTCAAGTTTCGCCAAAAAACGTTGACTGCTACGGAGAAATTGAGGGATGTCATATTGTGAAACCATAGAGCCGGGATGAAAAGAATGTCACCGGGCTCCATGATACATTCGTGCGCAGTGGCTTTGACGAATTCAGGAAAACGTTCCAGGTTCGGATTGTCAATATCGACAACTTGAGATTTGTCGCCTTCTAAATAGAGGTATGAAATATCTTCTGGAGAGTAGAGGACAGCTCGTTTCTTGCCAGTAACTTGGACAAGTAGGTTATCCATGACATCATAATGTGTCCATAATTGAACCCCTTTCGATGCCACCCTTAGTACACTAGAAAAAATTGAACTTGCTTCCAAGAATTGAGGAATTTGAAAATCTTGGTAAAGCTCTGGATAGTGATTCTCCATGTTTGCAACCTCTCTTCCTCTTGAGTCAGTTCCAAGAGCTCTCAAATAGTATACTTCTGTGTTTGTTAGAAAATAATCTTCGTGCTGATTTGATGAAGACCTTTTGATTAGTTGATCAAATGGCATTGTTTTATACTGAAAATTTTTTGTTAAAAAATTCATCTGCCCAGTTTCAGATACATGAATCTTTACTGGCTTATTCCCAACAATTTGTGAAAGATATTCAGCTGTCCACTTTCCTAGACAACTTCCAATGTTTAATCCCCTAAGGATTGCAGGGCTTCTTCTAGAATGAATCTCGTTAAAGAGTTCAAATGAGACATCATTGTAAACAGGTATTGGAATGATTTTTTTATCACCCATTTTAATGGAAACTAACTGTAAAGAAAGCTTTACATGTGCCGACCCGTACTAATTAGAGCAAGAGCAACCTACTGTTACCTGAAAGGCTAAGAATTAAACTAATAAGTCTTTTCAATAGGCAACATTTCTAGATTAAACGAGCTTTCTTACCCAAAATTGATAGCACGAGCTTTGGATAAGCTTCGAATTGCAGAAAAACAAACTGAATGATAAATTAAATTTTTAGAATTTCAGAATTCAGATGTGCAGACGTAACTGGAAACACAGCGTTGCATGACATTTACCGGGAAGACCATAATCCATAAAGGCAAAATTGCAAAATCACTAAATCTAGTAAATCAGTCATCTCATTTTTCATTTATTTGACATTCATTTCTCATTCAGTTTCGTTTCAGTTTTATATCTCTCAATGAATCTGGTGTTAGCAGGCAAGAAATTTTTGTTAGTCAAATTTCTTTTAAAGACAAAAATAAAGCAAAGATTTGCAAAATTGTGAAAATTTCCCAGTAATGAGAGCAGCAAAAGAGTTCATTCCCTGCAATAGCCGAAAAGCCGGACACACGTAAACTGTTGTATGAAAAAAGACAAGTGGATCAATTGTATTACACACAGTGAATAAACATGGAATAGTTTCATAACAAATCAATGATTTGACAAAGGACTCTATCTTCCTCTACACATCCATTTCCACAAGCTTGATTGTTTAAATTGCCTTCTGAAGGTTGAACTCTTTCAATATCTATAAGAAGCTTGATGTTGCTTTCTGTTGGTTCCGGGATTGTGCTAATAGCCTGTTGAACTAATTCCCATGCTTTGTCGAAATGCCTTCTGAAACGCTCAGCAATTTCCAATCTTTGTCGTTTTTGCTGCTCAAGCATGACCCTAAGAGTTTCTCTGGCTTGGTGAGGACGGAATTCATTAACCAAATGATGCATGTGAATAAATAGTAATGTGAGGTCATCAATTTTTGTTGCTCTTGCTTCTGATTCAGGATTCCGAATGCAGATATCAACCAAGTCTAAAAAACTAGCAGTTATTGAATGATTCAATTTTTTTAGTTCTCTTCGGTGGTCATAATTGTTGGGATACAGTCGCCTTATGTTCTGGAATAAATAAATCAAAATTGCATCATCAATGCTACAGTGTGTCTTTTGAGTATACCTGGCTTTCAAGAGGTCGAATAACAGCATCGTCTGTATTATATGGATTGCCGAACATGGAATAATTATCTGTTATCGGAGGAGGTGGTCTGGGCGTTCGCCCTCTTTTAGTGTTTTCTTCACTGAAAAGAGTGACATACTGCATGGGCGGTAAGGGAAGCGAGCTGACTTGAGCCGTTTCTGACATTTTTTCTTTTTTGTGTGTTCTCTTCAATAGACTAGGTGGTTTTTGGAACGTAAACAATTCGTTTTCAAGAGGATGACGTTAAGGAATCAGTAAGCGGGGAAAAAGTCTTGTAGCAGACAAGATTTTTTGATCAATGCTTTTTTGTTGTGGCTGTTATTACTCCTTGCTTCTCTGGATCAATTCTAATCTTTTCAAATTTTTGACATACCGAATTACCGATACGTAACTTGATGTGATATATTCAACTTCAAATTTTTCATTACTATAGGAATTATCAATGCCTTTTCACTTTTTGTTACCCGAGGCTTCTATTTCTACGATTTGGCTTTCGTAATTTGATGGTCACTGGAAACAAGTTGCTAAAAATCGCCACTAGATGTATGGAAGTAACCAGTATTCGAAGGGAGGGGGAGAGAAGAGCTTTTCCAAGTGGTGGCCTGCTTTCATATTTTCTGCTTCGTACCAGGAGAAAGACAATGAACGAAGTTATAACAGCTTTATCAAGTGGGGATTACTTTTTTGATTAGTGATCGTGTTGTAAGTATGTTTAAAAGCTCTGCCAAACCTCTTGCAGGTGAGGTCAAAAAGCAAGGCAATTTAGTGAAAAGATCACAGAACAAGAAAAGGTTTAGTTTAGTCAACTACAAGAGTCGATGGTTCGTCCTTACCACAAAGTTCCTCGCCTACTACGAGGGCGAATGCGAGGTAAGGTTTAGTTCTACTAAACACGCATGGACTCTCTTCGTGAATCCCTTCAGCACTAATTCATCACAACCATCAATTCTACACAACAGAATCGCAAAGGAAAAGAAAAGGGACGTGTCGACCTCCAAACAGTGAAAGTTGTGGAAGCTGTTGATCAAGCACCTGACACACCTGCTATCGGTCCATTGGCAAATTTTACAGGTTCAATCCCAAGTGATTTGAAGGGCTCCCCAGCTTTTCAGATAGTGTACAATCCTTATGAGTGTAATGAAGGTTGTAGTGCAACAGATTTGACACTTTGCATCTTCACTCCAACTCAGCAAGAAAGGGACACTTGGCTTTGGAATATCAGAGTCGGTAAGAACAACTGTTCTTGACATGCGTCACATGCTAACTGTTGACAAATAAGCACATTTTTCTCACGTTGTGTGTTATCTTATTTATAATTTATTATCTTTTCTCTGATAGTGGTCAAAGACAGTGCACCTCTTGTGAATGTGTATCACCCTGCCCTGTGGGGGAATAGAAGTTATCTCTGCTGTGGATCGACCCAAAGGTCCACATCTAAGGCGACCAACGGTTGCCGTTCTGTAACCTGGTCCCCCAATACACTTCAACACATGGGCATCAATTTCAGCAACATTATTCACCATCCGTCCCCTTCACCAAGTCCTGTCGCAAAACCCGCGAATGGGGCTGAAGTTGAGACGATGGTCAAACCTGCGGCGATCAAACCCACGACGGAAAGCCATCCGGCGATCGTCGGGGATGTTGTTCCTGCATCCCCCTCCACTTCTCACAACGCCATCGTCGCTTTAGGTACGATATTTCCAGCATCTAAACACTTGGCAACTATTTTCGCCTTTGATTATGAGTGCAGGCATCTAGGGTATAGTTTTATTTTGTAAGTGTCTTCCCCCGAGAAGACATTTGTTTCACAGAAAGTAGAGTTTGTTTGTTACCAATAGTATCGAACCTTGGGATGAGGATTAAGCAATCGAAAGGTCTTTTTTCAAAAGGAATTGTTTCTGCGGTAGAGTAAAGTAGCATGAACTGCTGGCTAAAGCTCTAGTAGGTGACAAATCATTAAGTCCAGCTCAACCACCTAACAGAGGCAACTTATTTTGCACTAAAAGTACCGGCCAAATATTAGAAAATGAAGGAAGTTGGTGTTGTTATAAAGCATTAGTGGTTTAGGGAAAGAAAACTGTTCAGTGAGTTCGGAAGGCAATATTCATGAAAATTTTCTCTCTTCCCTCGATTACTTTGAGGATTTGCGGTTGGTCAGAAAGACGAAGACCCGAAGAATACCGCTGTCTTTTTCCGAGATTCCATTCTTTCGTTCTGTTTTTAATTGTATCCTTCGTAGTATACGGAATGGGCACTGACCGCACGTCGTAAATCACTTGTTCCTTTTTCTCAAACGATGAAGACTAGAAGGCAAAGATTGCGCATCTCGTTGAGTCCCTTGTGAGAACGAAAGCAAAGACAAAAATGGCCTAGCTTTTCTCCATGTGCGCGAAAGTGTGGGAGCAAGATGTTTAAGCCAGCGCAGCGTCTCCATACTTTTCGTTCTTTTCAGATCAGCCGAATTCGTTTCATTTACACTCGAAGTAGTTGCACGTCAGTTCAATGAGATTGGTGCGCATGTTCAAAATGATGATAACGTGAGAATTTGTGATAAGCTTTCACCTGCTGCGTTAGTTTCGTTGTCGGCATTTAGCCATGTTGTCGTAGTGCGAGTTAAACAGTCGTCTCATCCCGATCGTAGTTTTTAAGTTTTCAATACCTATTGGCTACACGCTGCTTAAAGTTTGAGGTTTGTTCGCGCAAATTATGCGCATTTTTGACTGCCATTGGCCACTTTGGTCTACCATGACTTCGGATACTCTTACTTATAAGTGCAGCGAAAGTAGATGGACTCAAGGTATGGTTTGGATTTTCCCGCATGTATTTTTTTTTTTTTTTTTCCTCGTGGGTCTCGCCTCACGCTACTTCCGCTGAGCAACTGAGAATAGCACAAACTGTTCAATTTCATTCCCACCTGAAAGTCACCTGTTGAATGAATCAACAGGTGTTCGGTTTGTAAAATTAATGCTGATACACCATGGCGATTGATCCTGGTCTAAAAACTTGTAGCGTGGATTTGGTCTTTGACAGATTTTCTAAAATGGAAATTTTAATTTCCCTCTTGTATTTGAGTTCGCTAACGCATAGTAATTTTCTGTGGCATGTTATCATTTTTGGGTACGTTCATGGATTTACTCTGGCTTTTATCGGGGTTCCCCTTTTTCCCGTTTCTTGTAAAAACCAATGGACGTGCCAACTTGTTAAACCATCATATTGCATGTCGTTGTTAATTTCTGTTGACCATTGCGTAAAAAAAAGTTTGTGTTTATGGTGACAAGTTTCAATTTCTCCAAGCGTAATAGTGTTATATGTCCAGGTGGTTCAAGTTTGGCATTCAAATCGACAGGAGTCTAAGCTGAACCTACCTTCACATTCGTCGTCTAGAAGCGCCCTGACTGGACTTTACCAGTTTTTAGAACTATAAGAATAACTATTAGAAAAGCAGAAACCCGTCCTTGTTTACGAGTTCCTGACACGCAAAGTAAAGGAACGTAAAGGAGCGCGTTAAAGAGAAGGGGGGGAGAAAGTCCCCTCATCAATTTCCCATACCGGTATCGAGTATGCTGGAGAACCGCCGTCGAATCTTCCCTATATCCATTGTTCACCTGTGGTTGAATAGAAGACGAAGCACCGATTTCTCCCATAGTCGTTTCTCTCATTCTCTTTTTTCTCCCTCCTCCTTTCTCTTATATTTTATCCGTTTCGTCTTGTTCTTCTTTTTTTACAGTTATATTTAAAATCCATCTCCAGGCCCTTGAAAGTTCTGTATCGAAAAAGGAGAGAGGCCTATTTGTATGCCAAGGACGGAAGGTTATAACCGGGCCGTCTATGTGTGTATATCCGCTAAATAAGCCTTTCAAAAAGAAGAGGAACAAAAAGAACCCTCTTTCTCAGCTTCCCTTCTCGATGAAAATTACCTTTTGAAGCATAACACACTCCCCATCTTCGTCTTTGCTATCGTTTTCTCTATCTTTGTTATTTCTTTTACTTTAACTCATCATGCACTTTTCTTTTTTTTTACCATCAGGTTCTTCCATTCCAACAGAACCCACCATCGTGCCCAAGAAGGTATGCCGTCAAAACGAAAAATTGAGTCTTATTCATGTCTTGTTTATTTGCAAAAAGAGAAAGAAAAAAAAACTAATCGTCACATTCTTTTCTCGCTTTTACGGTTCTTGTCTAGGTTGTGGCCCTTTATCCATTCCAGGCTATCGAAAGCGGGGACATATCTCTAGAAAAGGTAATAGATCTCTGCACCCACAAGAACCTGAATCTGTGGTTGGGATTCCATTGTCCAGTTTCAAAGATCCTCGTGGTTCATATTCCAAAATATGCTGTTGTATTTCTCCATCTAGGGCGAAGAATACGAAGTGGTTGACGATTCTCAGGAACACTGGTGGAAAGTGCGCGATAAATTCGGGTATAGTCAATACGCGCACTCGTGATGATTCTGTTTTGCTAATTCGTGCGTGATCTTTGCAGAGGAATCGGCTACATTCCATCCAATTATGTAAAGGAGAAGGAACTCATTGGGTTGCAAAAATATGAGTAAGATTCGTCATTCTTAATAATATTCATAATGATGAGTCTGATAAATAGCTTGCTTTTCCTATAGTTGGTACGTAGGAGATATGTCCCGCCAGCGGGCGGAAAACGTGCTAAAACACGAAGATCGCGAAGGTTGTTTTGTCATCCGAAATTCTTCCACCAAGGGAATGTATACCCTCTCCTTGTTCACAAAAATGTAAGTAGTTGTTATGAAACATTTTGATAAAACAAGTGACAAGGTTTCTTAAGTTGTGTCACGCTAGAAGGCGAGACAACCATATTTAATCGCCCCGTGTTAGTTTGGATCGTAATCTGTATATTTTGACATTCAGACCCACCCCACAAGTCAAGCATTATCACATCAAACAAAACAGCAAGCTGGAGTTTTTCTTATCGGAGAAACACTGTTGTCCCACGATCGCCGAGCTGGTCAACTATCATCGGTATGAAATATGGCAATAAGCAAACAATAAAAGAAAAAATCCGACTCGGAAGTAGTTAAGGCTTCTTGTGGTTATTTGATTAAGCTTTTTTTTTCTCCGTGTGTGTGCGCGTATATAATTTGTCTCGCAGTCACAATAGCGGTGGATTGGCCTGCCGGTTAAAAATGCCACCAGTGGGCGATAGATCCATCCCAGCCACAGCGGGATTGAGTCACGACAAATGGGAGATCGACCCGTCCGAGTTGACCTTATTAGAAGAACTGGGTTCTGGCCAGTTTGGCGTTGTGAGAAGAGGAAAGTGGCGTGCCAAAATGGAAGTCGCTATCAAAATGATGAAAGAAGGGACCATGAGCGAAGATGACTTTATAGACGAAGCCAAAGTCATGACGTGAGTTTTCTATCATTTCACATACGTGATTCACGCCGTGTTAATTTCGATGCACTTAACGCAATAACAGGAAGTTGCAGCATCAGAATTTGGTGCAGCTGTACGGCGTTTGCACTAAGCATCGGCCTATATTTATCGTGACCGAATACCTCAAGCACGGTTCTTTACTGATGTACTTGCGGAAGCATGAAACCACACTGACAGGAAATTACGGCATGCTCCTTGATACTTGCATACAGGTATGGTAGTTAATCTGATCATGACCTAGGTTCAAATTTTATAAGAATCAAATCGAGCAGGTCTGCAAGGGTATGGCTTATCTGGAGCGCCATAATTACATTCATCGTGACTTAGCCGCTAGGAATTGTCTAGTGGGTGTGGAGAACGTTGTGAAAGTAGCCGATTTTGGGCTAGCAAGGTGAGTGAAATCCATCTGAGATAGAAAAAAAGCTGTATCGATATTATTTTACACCTTGTGTCACAACTTTCGAGTTACGGTGTTTTGCTTCATTTGAGCACGTTTCTTTTGTCCTTGTTATTCTTTCTTTTTGTTTTGACAGGTACGTGTTGGATGATGAATACACAAGTAGCGGCGGAGCCAAGTTTCCCATAAAATGGGCCCCTCCGGAAGTGCTACACTACACGAGATTTTCTTCCAAATCCGACGTTTGGGCTTATGGTTAGTGTTTTTGTCATTAATTGGTCTGTGAATGTTGTTTCTATCAGCTCTACCTAACAAGGTCGCGATATGTTTTTTCTTCTTTGGTTTCTTCCCACTTCCAAATTTGTCTCTCTGTACGTAGGTGTGCTGATGTGGGAAGTTTTCACCTGCGGGAAAATGCCCTACGGACGGTTGAAAAATGCTGAAGTTGTGGAACGCGTTCAGCGTGGTATTGTGCTAGAGAGGCCGCCGCGATGTCCAGAAAAAATATACGCGGTAATTATTCACCAAACTGACATTTTTATGTGGAATTCCCATCACCATATACACATGACCTTGTATTTGTTTTGTGTTTTTTTCCACATTAGGTGATGCAAATGTGCTGGGCACACAACGCTGATGATCGTCCATCCTTTCGAGGGCTTAAAGATGAACTCAAACTGCTTGAACTCGACTAACCTTCAACTTTAGAATGGTGTCTGCTCATTTCTTTATACATGGTGAGGAAATCGTGTTTATTTTTCCAAAATGCTATATCCCTCGATTGATGGTGTTATAAGTGCTCAGGATGTTTGACATGAACCACAAAATATTTGTGGAACGCCCATTTCCCCTCTTATGTATCTCATAACAGCGGAAATTATTTTCCATGAGTGCAACAATCAAATGTAGAGAATGTTAATGTGTTCCGATTTTTTGTTTTGCTGATGAATATGTATCCTCTTTGCTCTTTCATCTTACACGATTTATCGTGTGCAAGTTGTTTTTATGTGCGATAAATTCTGGCTTCAGCGTCTTTTTTTAATAAAATGGTGAGTGATTTTTACTGTAATACATTGCTAACTGTACAATGTTTACGAATACGTTTTTCAAACAGGTTTATTCATGGAAAACGGGACAGTCTGATTTTACATGGTTAATATGTCGTTTGCTTTAGTTTCAACCAGAGTTTCCACTGATTCAATATCTTTACACCAGTTCTCCAATCGTGTCATCATAGAAGACAGCTGGAAGCACAAAGAATATGTTTTGTCCTTGAGTTTAAGTGGTACTAATAATAATAAAAAAAATAATACCTGTGTTTTATCAAGGACACGCGGTTGAACCCAGGTGAAATGGGCAATAGAATCAACCTGGTCGATCGTACCTTTCAAGAGCCCTTGTGCCAATGCCTTCATTACTAGCAATTCAACTTCATCTTCCCGTGCTCCCGTGCTAGCAGCAATGTCTTTGAATGACAAATTGCGTTTAGTTGCGGGACGCTTGAAAGTCATCTAAAAGAGGGATGTGCAATTTGAAACTAACAACACATTAAATAATATATGGTTGCATTACCTCCATGAGTGCTAAAAGCGTAATCTTCTGCAACACAATACGTTCATTTGTGACGAGATCTGCTTGCGATGACCATCTTGGTCTTAGTTTGTGAAAACCTGCAATGTCACCAGCATTCATTATGAATAACAAGTCCACCAGCCAGCTTTCTTCCTGGTTTTTCAGTGATTCCAAGACAGGATGTGCCAGCTGTGTTGAAAATATACTGTAAACCTTGTTCTTAATATATTGTTTTGTCACAGATTTTGGTCATACCAATTCCCCAAGATTGTAAATTCCCTCTCCAAGTAAGGCAGCAATTCCAAGATGAAAGGCTTGACTTTTCTGTTCTGCAGCACTTAAACTTGTAAGTTCGATACAACCCAGATACCTATATCATTTTTAAAGATAAAGTAGAAGTGAAGAGCTTGTATAAAATTGCAATGAAGCTTACCTCAGAGATGCACGGTAAAAGTCAGCATGTTTCCCATAAATACGGTAGAAATCGCTGCAAAGTGAGTAATATCTGCCATGTACAGGAGTTATTCCATCTGTATCATCAAGAATTTTTTCAATTTCTTCCATGATATTCTTAGTTTCAGCCTGGTCTCCTTTTTCATGTAAGATTATGCCTCCACTTAGAACTTTACAAAGTGCCAATGCTTCTTTATTTGCCTTGACTTTTTCTTGAAGCTGCTTAAGGAAGGACAAACGGTCTTCAGGAGTTCCCATTTGCTTCACAATCACAGCACACATCTCCGTAAGAGAGAGAAGATTAATTCTAGACACAAATGAGGAAATGAAAAGATAATTTTTAAAATTCAACTATTGAAATACTTGTTCTCAAAGTCGGCCACGAAATTTTCGTAAAGCTGTACAAGTTCGTTATTTGACTGTAAGCTCGGATGCTTGACGAAATCGAGCATTTCGATGGTAAGCTGATGCCATAGTTTCTTGTTGTAAAGGCTTTCCAGCTTAGCCCATTCTGCTGCTAGTTCTTGATCTACAGTATTTTGCTTGGAGCTCAGATATTTTGCGACGTCCCTCATTTTATAACAGTTACACCGGCCTAAATTCACGCTTTCAAAGAAATTGTCTTGTGTTGTTCGGATGACTCTTCAGCTTTTGTGTCCGTCTGTCAAGACACAGAGTTGCCAATTTACTGATATAATTTTAACTGCACGGGACGAATTCTATTTCGTCTGCTCTGTTTCCAACACGTTGCGGAAAAAATGGACATGCTTACTAGCAAAATATTTTTACGAAAAACGAAGAGAGGTAAATATTTATTAATGTAACTGTATGCTGACTAGTTTTTACGGTAATTTTTAATTACAGGAAAGGTTCTAAAAGTTGTTCGAGAACATTATCTTCGAGATGATCTTTGGTGTGGTTCTGATCTGTGTAAAAAATGCAATCAGGAAAACAGTGAAGTACTAGACGATGCGCCTATTTCATCTAGCACACTTTGTGCATGTCCACATTATGTTGTGGTAGACACCAATGTTGTACTTCATCAGGTATTTGGAAGCAACAATGTGTTACATTGTGTATTTTGAAACAGAAATTTTTTTGGCAGATTGATGTTCTTGAAAGTCCAGCATGGAAAAATGTCATTGTGTTGCAAACCGTATTGGAAGAAACAAGGAAACGTAGTACAAATAATTTTAAAAAATTAAAAGAGATCATGGCAACCAGAAAAGATAGCTTCTACGTGTTTGTCAATGAACACCACAAGTATAACTTTAATCATAAATTTTCTTCTTTTCATTATTTTTTATTTTACCATTACTTTTTTAAAGGGACACATATGTAGAAAGAAAACCTGGTGAAAGTGCAAATGATCGAAATGACAGAGCAATACGAAAAGCATGCAGCTGGTATCAGACTCACTTGGAAGAAAGTCAACAAGGAAGGGAAAAGAAGAAAAAGGTCCAAATTATTCTTTTGACTCAGGATTTCAAGAACAGAGAACAAGCATTAAAAGAAGGAATACCAGCTTATAGGGGTAAAAACCAGTTACTAATATATTATGTTTTATTCTTTAATTTCAACTATTAAATTCCAGTGGATGAATATGTTAAAAGCCTGAAAGATTTCCCTGATCTCCAAGAAAAATTAGCGGCATCGCATTCCGATGATAATGCCGAGAACCGGGAACCTTTGTTTCCCGAGCATTGGGCGCCTACCCGAATAATGACTGGAATAAAATCTGGCAAACTACTTCAAGGAATTTTTCATTGTTCCAGGTATCTAATGTTGTAGTTCTTGAAATAGAGAATTCGTGTTTAATACATATTTATCTTCAGGGAAAATTTCTTGGAAGGGTCTGTCAGTGTTGAGGGGCAAGATAAATCCATTCTTCTGCAAGGCCATGCCAGTTTAAACCGTGCAGTTGATGGAGATATTGTTGCCGTAGAATTATTACCAGGTATGGTAACGACAGATATAAATTAATTGAATTTTAATCATTATCACGTTTTATGAAGAGGACAAATGGACGTCGCCTAGTGGTATTGTTCTGGAGGATCAAGAGGACCAAGATCCCGGTAACACAATGGGAGAATCTGTTTCTCTGAATATCCTTTATTTCGTTCTTTTTGGTAGGTGATCAAATTGAAAAGGAAGAAGCGCTATTAACCAATAGCACCAAGGGCAAGGATCTTCAACCCACTGGTTGGAGAAATATTTATTTCCATTTACTCTTGATATTATATAATGCAAATCAAATTTCCAGGCAAAATCGTTGGAATTATTCGTCGCAAGTGGCGCCAGTATTGCGGAATATTGCTTCCGAGTGTGCTTGCCGAAGGAACTCGACATCTATTCGTTCCTGCCGAAAGAAAAATTCCAAAAATTCGAATCGAAACGCGACAAGCTGCAACATTGTCTTCGCAAAAAATTATTGTTGCCATTGATTCATGGCCTCGTACTTCCAGATATCCACTTGGTCACTTTGTTCGTGCCCTGGGTAATATTGGTGATAAGGATACCGAAAATGAGGTGAAACTTAAGGTGATTCAAAAAAATATCCTGTATAATCTTGTTATTTTTCTCTTTAGGTTCTGTTATTGGAGCATGGTAATATTTAACATGAAATAATTCGTCATATAAGACATAACGTAGCGACTTAATTGTACCTTTCCCAAAGATGTACCACATCACAGCTTCCCGGAAACAGTACTGGCGTGTTTGCCTTCCATGCCCTGGATGATAAGCCAAGAGGAAGTGAAACGTCGTGAAGACTTACGGAACCTGGATATTTGCAGTGTTGATCCCCCTGGATGTACAGACATTGATGACGCGCTCCATTTCAGAGAATTATCGCCAAACTTATACGAAATTGGAGTTCATATTGCGGACGTGTCTCATTTCGTTCGGCCAGATACTGCCCTGGATAAAGAAGCTGCCAATAGGTATCATGTTTAATGAAAGTCTAGCAAGTAACTAGCGCTATTCCGTCTATTTTTTATTGATAGAGGAACGACAGTTTACCTTGTTGACCGCCGAATCGACATGGTCCCCGAACTTCTAAGTTCCAATCTTTGTTCTTTAAGACCAGACCAGGAGCGCCTTGCGTTTTCTGTCATTTGGGAAGTGACTCCAAATGCTGAAATTAAAAAAACTCGCTTCACTAAAAGTGTAATCCGTTCCCGTCGAGCTTATACTTATGCTGAGGCTCAGTGTAGTATTGATGACCCGCTTCAGCAAAATGAGTTGGCTAAAAGTCTCCGTGGATTAAACAAGTTGGCCAAAATAATGAAAAAAAATCGAATGGAAAAAGGGTATAATTAATCACTTATATCGCAGTTGAACTTACGTACAACTTTTATCTTCTTTTAGTGCATTACAATTATCAAGCCCGGAGATCAGGTTTGAGGTGAGCACCGAAACAAACGACCCTATTGATGTAATTTCAAAGCCTATGCTTGATACCAATAGCATGGTGGAAGAATTCATGTTGTTGGCCAATATTTCGGTAGCAGAACATATTTTCAAGCATTTCCCAGAATGTGCTGTTCTCCGCCGTCATCCCGTCCCTCCTGAATCAAACTTTGAACCATTCTTGAAAGCAGGAAAGACACAGGTGCAAACTATTTATTTTTTTCTATTGAACGAGTTTTTCGAGACTCACATATCGAAAATTTATTTTTTTGGTAGGGATTCACGTTAGACGTTAGTAGCAACAAATCGTTGGCCGCTTCACTGGATGCAGCTGTCAAACCGGATAATGTGTACATGAACACCATGTTGCGTATTTTGGCAACGCGTTGCATGATGCAAGCAGTCTATTTTAGCAGCGGAACTGTTGCTCAAGTAGATTTTTATCATTATGGTTTAGCTGCACCAATTTACACCCATTTCACATCTCCCATTCGCAGGTTTGTTTGTTGAAGAGTCAAGTTGATACATTTCATTTAAAGACTGATGTACTTTCTTTAGATATGCAGACTTGCTGGTCCATCGGCTCTTGGCGGTAGCCATTAGTGCTGATGTGACATACGCTGAGTTGCTTGACCGAAAATGCGTTCAACAGTTGTGCAATAATCTTAATTATCGGCACAAAATGTCGCAGTATGCACAACGATCTTCAGTTGCACTACACACTCACTTGTTCTTCCGCCACCGTGTCCAGGATGAAGACGCCTATGTTCTTTCCGTTCGTCAGAATGCTCTGCAAGTCCTTATTCCAAAGTATGGGCTGGAAGGCTCCATTTATCTTAAAGAGAAGGATGAAGATTCTAAGTCCGCCTTCATCTACAATCCAGACGTAAGTGATATCATCTTCAGTTCTGTGGAGTACTTTTTACCAAGCTAAGTTAAAACTAATGGATAGGAGCCTTCTCAAACTTGTGACAACATAACTATTCGAACATTTGATCGTATTGTGGTGCAAGTGAGCCTCGATTCAAAGTATGTTCAACATCAGAAAATAGCCGTTCATCTAGTTCAACCTCAAGTAAGTCGAATCAAAATATTTTGAGATAATTAAGTTTTACATTTGGATCTGTTTTAGATCGCAGGATTGTCTGTTGAACCTATTAAAACTGTGAACGTTAGTGAACCTACTCCTAAAAAGTTAAAATCAGGAAACTGAATAACTTATAAAATTAAAAGGCAGGAATAAATGTTCACCATTCAGTAATCAGTTTCACAGTTTTGTACTTTTTATTGTTTTTGTTCCATTTCTTTCATGAACGACAAAGGGGACAAGCAAAAATAAAAATAATTGAGACTCGTTACGAACAAACGTAGAAATAATACAATAAATAAATCACTGATGAAATATTATAGTTGACGAATTGATCCAGGTTACCAACGTTCGCGATTTCTCCGAGATTGGCAAAATTTCAGGCCAAGCAAGATTTGAAATTTTCTCGCGTGCAAGACAAAATTCGTCTTATTTTTTCTCAAATCCTCGCAAGAATTCAGAATGGCAGTTATTTATCTACATTATCTACAAGGCAATTGAACTTTTCTTTCAAAGAGTTTGAGAAGATAAACAAAATGCATCTAATAATTGTGGTGTAAATTTTAGGAAGAAGAATTTTCGCAAAAAACATCGCTGGAATTTCCCCCATTCAAGCAGTAGAAGGACTTTCTTCCTCAAGACCATAAAGAAATCTAAAAGTATAAGGTGAAGCAGCAACGAAATTGTCGAAGAATGACGTTAAGTCTTCTTTGGTCGGAAAGGGCAGAGGCAGAGAAGACAAAACCGCACCCGGGGAGACAGGACGCACCTTGTGCGGAGTAAGACGTGAACGGCGACTGCGTTTCTGTACCTGGCCAAACTGGCGATTCTCTTCAATGGTAGGTAAAACATTAACTAACTTTTCAGTTGGCCGTAATTGCTTTAAAGTGCGCCTGGACAATTTCCAGGTAAGTCGTTGGCGATGAGACGGATTGCTTTGGGCGTAGCCATCATATGGTGCCATAATCGAAGATACCATCCTGACACATTCGTTCAACATGTCATCTTTAACCTATATCGAAGGCAAGCCGTATAAACAAACTGGTACGACAAAACTACAAAAGATTTTGAAGTACCTGAGCAAGTCGCTGTAATTCGAGTAAAACATCTCGGATAATGACCTCAATGGCTGTTTGATGACACTTCATTTCAACGAACAGAAGAGCAAAAGCCAAAACAGACGAGGGGAAGGCAGCATAATTTGCGTCGCAACAAATAGTCTCCAGCTTGCAAGAAAGGATCAGAAGATCAGGTTGAAGCGCGATAGGTAAAGTCGTCGACAACAGTGCGTGATACAAGTTGAGGAATGTTAAAGTCGTAACTGGTTCTTCCTGGGGCAGACAAGCCAACTTCGCCTCAACGATTTTTTCCATCCGGTTTATGTCTCCGGCGGTACATTTGCACTGAGATATTGTTACCAGATCTTGAGGTTCAGGAACAACCTACCAATTAATTTTAATAACTGAGATGTCCTGATGAAAACCAGAGGATACAAAGATACCTGCAACGGTCCTGGGATGGAAGATGTTTCACCACTGTTCTTCTTAACCCTCTCTACCCACTGGCAAGCTGCAAGATGGAAGGAACTGATTGCAATGCATGAAAGGTGTTTGGGACGAGCTTTCATGCGACTCATGAACCGGTCCATCATGTTCAGTGCATCCAGTAGGACTGCAGAAGGAAGATCATACCAGACCTTCAAACAGCGGAGAACATGGGCAGCTCCATCTCTCATAGCAGATGTGATTTCACTGCTCTCCTGAAAAACATAATTAGTTCATTAGAAGGTATGTACCATTCAATCATATTTAACTGTACTTACTCCTGTGTTGCTGGCTGTTGATGGAAGTTGAAGCTTAGGTTGAAATTTAGCTTCAAGGGCCAAGGCTTGTTGCAGGTTTTGCATCAGTAGTGATACATCAGGACAAGAACTTTTGCCCCCAGCTACATCCATTGGGACTTCCATTCTGCTACTGTTCTTCTTCTGTAGCACCTTACCACACTCCCAGCAATTGGGTAGAGGGCTGAATATAGTAGCAGGTTTCAAGGTTAATTATACACACACACACAACTTCTTGCAAATTTGCTGACTAGAAGGATTTTGTTGTATTGTAATAAAATTGAGGATTATGTGAAACTCTTGCGCAAAGAGCGATAAATAATTGACAAGAAATGTAGTTTAACTCTTCAATTAATGCAAAACAAAAGTTTCGTATAGTCAATTAAATAAAGGTCTCTTAATAGAATTTACAGAAGTACTGAAAGATCGCTCAGTTAGGATGAGACTGAATGGCTGAGCTTCGTGCCCCTTTTATTTAGTAAAAATGTTTCGCGCTCTCAGGCTTGTCCGGGCTTGCCCGTTGAAATCCCTATCCTCCCCACCAGTTCTGTGCCAACAGAGAACATTCGAGATTTTTGTTTCTTTTTATTAAAAACTTTTCGTGCAAGTTTTACGAAAAAGGGATAGGGTGATCAAAGTTCAGACTGGGTAAACGCGTTAAAATATAGAGTATCGAAAAATAAAAGGAATTATACCTTTTGTTTGAGATTGTAGCGACAATTGAAGCGACTTTCCGTTAGCACTCCATTACAAATTCTGGCCTATAGCAACAAAGAAACGTATCAGCTGTTTTTTAAAAACTGCAGTGCCACTTCTGCCTCCGCGTAGTTCCAACTATTTTGCCTATTAATCTTGAACACAAAAGTGCATTAGGTATCTTATATCTAATTAAACATTGAACATCAAAGTCTAGATCAATTCTCTATCTTGTGGGCACAACATTTTTTTAGAAACGTGGCTGCTGAAGTAATTTCGCAGTTTAAAATATGCGGAGTGATACATAGATAATGGCGTATACAAACCATTGGCGGCACTGACCTAAAAACCCTGTTTTTAAGGTGAAAACAGGGATCGTACCTTAAAAGAAATTGTATGAACATATTGCACGATAGAACTTAATTTAGGAAATGTTAAGATTTATACGGTTTTGCAAATAAGATTGTTTTCACTTTATATATGAACTTATTATTATTAAGACGACGATGACGTAGCCTTGTGACGTCACGCGAGGAATTTCAACATACTAGATTTAAAGCGCAGCTTTTGAGGAAATTGAAAGTACTATTTCAATTTAGAGTGAAATCGAAAGCGCCTGTTTCAGCTATTTCGTGAACTTTTGGTTGCATTTCTTTATAGGGCACCATTCAGCAACTTGTTCTGCAGTACGTCAATACTAACCAGACAAAATAACTTTTTTGGTGACGTCTACGTAATGTGCTACATGCCGTTGCCATTAAATAATGGTTGGCGTAATGCTTTAAAGTATTGAGGTTTTCCTGTTGCTACGGGCCACATAAAATTTGCGAAACTCTTTAGTCGGTCGAGGACATTTAATGAAAAAAAAAAGACGCAATAAGCAATGAGCAAACGGAACAAGGCTCTCCATAGGTCATTCAAGTGGAATTCATTTCCGAATCACGTGATAATCTGCCATCACGAAGAGCATTGGCGTTTTTCTTAACTTCCGTTACAAAATAGTTTTACCCTTTGTTGACTTTTTGGTTACGTCTTTATTTTTTGCTTCCTCTGTAGGTATTGGGTAGTCAACAGCGAATACGCCCTAATGGCTACATTACATAAATAACACATTTTGTGGGGTAACCATTCGAACCTTATCTGCCTGATCAGTGCGTATATGCCATGACCTGCCGACCGCAGTTAGTCTCTGTTGGTTCTAGACTCGTTCAAGTCCAGACATGACATGGAACAACCAATCTCGGAAACTTGATCGAAATAGACCTATGTGAAACGTATCACTTTCCTGGTACGCGCGAACGAAAGTCCACTGCGTCCGCTATCAAGCTGAGAAGGTTTAGCATTGAATTTCGGAGGTACCCATCGTTTTTCACGAAGTTTACCATTTCAATTGCTAAGCCATCCAACAGTGCTCGTGAACGGAAGTTGCAGGAAGATGCAGCGACTTCTTTAGTTACAGGATGATGGACGAAGAATGTATATGATCCGCAACACGAGACGTGTTTTTCGATGACGCATACACCAGTCATGGCGTCCGTCAAAACTGGCCGACGTTCACCATCTCTCCATAGTCCCCAATCTTTTCCTAAATGATTTTGTTCAGGGGTTAAACCAGATTCTGATATCTGCAAACAATGCTTGAAAAACGTACACTCTTTAACCTCTGGTGATTAAAAAAAAAACAAAAAAACATTGGTGAAAATATAGTTATCATAGATCTGTCTACTGATTCGATGATTCGATCTCAGTCATCTCATAGTCATGGTCGTGTCCAACAGTCCAAGTAGACAAAGAATCAAGTTATCGCGCTAGAATAAAAAGCGGCAACAGCGCTGTTTTAATCCATTGCAGACCACACGATATCTGGAGGGAGGTTGTTTGAAACGAAAATGTTGGACGTGAAAATTAATCGGAAGCTCCTGCCAATTAAATCACATTATTTCCTTTTTAATGCAGGTGATTTTGTTCGCATCTATTTGGTTAAATGAAAATCTCCACTTATGTTTCCATTTTTATTTTTATTTTAAGGCACTGCTCCCTTAATGCCTTATATTCCCACATATGCTAAACAGTTAGGTATCCCTTCTAGTGGTGTTGGAATAATGTACTCTATCTTTCCGTTTGTGGGACTGATAGCTAAACCGTCCTTTGGTGCTTTAGCTGACAAATTCAAGAAAGGAAAATTAATTTTTGTTTTAGCCATTGTGTTTACAGCTCTATTCTTTGGCTCTATGGCTTTCATACCTGCACAGTCTACGGAGGCTTTTATGGAATTAGAGTGCAGCAATGGAACTTACTTGAGAACTTGTAATGTCACCGATTCCTGTGTTTTAGACAAAATTGAAATGGAATTCCAAGACAAAGAGATTATGGAGTGTAAACTAGTATGTACAGACCCCAACTATTTATTTCTAGAACAAATATGTAGTGAGTGGAATGTTAGCAATTTATGCTACACAAATATGACTCATCTAGAGATAACTACCTATACCAATATTACTCACAGTAGTTTCGATCAAAACTGTGTTTATTTCCCTATAGAAAAAATAGTATTAAATGAGACTGTGATTGAAAACCCACAATGTAGTGGAACCACAGCTATCAAGTGTTCAGTTGTTTGCAACAGCTCAACAGTCATGGACTATGTTCAAACTGCAATCATTGAGCAGATAGCTGACCCTTATTACACCACTGTCCAATTTCAAATGCTGTTTTTTTTAATGGCCGGGGCGTGGGCAGCTCAAGCCGTAGTTGTCAGCCTCTCTGATGCAATTTGTTTCAATCTCCTGGGTATAGTATGATTTGAGATTACATTCCGTGCCGTTTATGTGGTTTTATTAACGAATGTATTCTTTAGGAGACAAGCCCGAGAACTATGTAAGTAGTTTCGAAAAATTGCAAGAGAAAACCACTATTGGTAACGTTACCTTCTGCAGGGAGCGCAAAGACTTTGGGGAGCAGTTGGGTGGGGCCTTATGGCGATTATCGCTGGATACTTGATCGACCTGGCGAGCGTTGGACAGCTCCAGAAAGATTACACACCAAGCTTCTATTTGGTCGTCATCATTCTAGCCATCAATGCGGTGTCCGTAATCAAAATCAAGGTTTGTACCTGTCTCTTTAAACGAAGTCTTTCCACCCTAACTTAATTATTTGGCCCTTTTCAAATATTTATCATCAAGGTTGACTACCACCACGAGCCTTATCAAACGGAAAAAATTCTAGTTCTTTTCAGAAATGTACGAGTTGTCTTGTTCCTGTTTAGTTGCATCACCTTTGGCATATGTATCGGATTAATATGGCAGTTTCAGCTATGGTAGGTAGCATTTCTTTTTACAGTACAAGTTCAAGTACGCAGGCTACGGACACACTATCCAATTTCACCAGGTTTTTAGAGGACTTAGCATCTGCTCAAGGCTGCGATTCATTAGAGTGGATCAAATTACTGCAAGGGTTAGCCATGGGTGTCCAGTGCTTTCTTGGGGAGGCCCCCTTTCTCTTTTTATCAGGTATGCTCGGTGTACTAGTGTTCAATTTCAAATCAATTGCCAATAACTATTCCGCCAATGAGTATAGGAAGAATTTTAAACAAGCTTGGACACGTTCATACTATGACAATGATTTTATTGGTAATGGGCATTCGACTTCTAGCCTATTCGTACCTGGTGAACCCGTGGTACACGTTGCCTATCGATTTGCTCAACGGATTGACATTGGGCGTTTATTGGTCCACTGTATGTTATCGTGAATTTCATACAGCATTTAAATCAAATTTTTAAACTTTGCATTTTATTACTACCAGATGGCATCATATGCGAACTTGATCGCCCCACCTGAAGCCACAAGTACATTGCAAGGAATATTTGGTGCCTTATTTGAAGGAATAGGTAAGTTAGCCAATGTTATTCAATGTTATTCAATGAAGAGCAAACCAGCGGCTTGATCTGAACAGGTACGTCGATTGGCAGCTTGCTTGGTGGTTTTATCTATGAAAGCTATGGTGGCGCTATCATGTTCCGGTCCTTTGGAATCTATGCATTAATCTACGGAACCCTTTACTCTCTCTGTCATTTTGCAATGGACTACAAGAAAACATCTTCGGAAACCAGATGTAAGTCCTTATTTTTTTTTTTTACTGTATGCATGCAGTAGGTTACTGATCCGTCTTTTCATTTTCAAAAGACTCGTTGGATGATAGGGAGCGTGAAATTTCAGTGAAAGGTACGGAGTGATTGTTGCATGGTTTTTGTGGTTTAAGCTTGCGTTTGCGTGTTTGTGTGGTTTACGCTTGCGTTTCACGTGTTTATGTCTGCGTGATTACGCAAGTGTTGTGGTCAAGAATGAGTATTTCTCTGGGTTAAACAAAAGCTAGCGGTATTAGTTTGAACGAAAGAAAAAAATTCAAAATTGTGTTTCTTAATCTATTGTAGATTTTCCCTCTGATGGCAGATTTTTATCGAATTACGGATCTTTAATAACTGGCGATACTCATTCTAATTGATCAACTTTGTCCAGCTTTCGTATCGCAAAGCTACAAGTTTTTCGTTTACTTGAATGTGATTTTAAAAATTCCCTTTATTTTGATAGAATCTCGTAGACGAATCAGCAACCAAAGTTCGCCTTCCATAGTTGATTTTCAAAAAAATAAGAAGTATTAGCTTAGTATTTGAATTGAAATGAAGGATTCACTTTCGACCATTCCAATACATTTTGACAATCGAAAAATTCAATACAAATTTAACCAAAGACACCATACCGAACAAAATGTAAATACCTTAATTTAGCTTTTGCGTAGATTGATGAAAATTCGTAGCATGGCAACAACCGATGTCTCGTTAGTCTATTCCAAAGTCAAATCATTTTGCTTCTTTGAAACGCTGTTTCAGTATAACTACCATTTGAATTCGTTCTTGAGGATAAGTAGGCATGTAGAGAGACTCAACGTGAAGTGCCTAGTCACGATTTGATGACTTAATCTTAATGGTGCTTGAAGACCGTGATGTGCAAAAATGTTATTCGAGCCAGGAAACTGCAGGTAGCTTTTGCCACATGCCGCTGCGAGATATTGCCATGTACCTTCACATTTTTTAATTTTACAGTAGCTTTGACCTTGTTACGAAATGTGTACAAAAATACGTTGTCGGTACTTGCTAAAAGAGGGGGGGGGGATTCGAAAGGAAAGACTATCTAAAGCCTGATCACCTTGCTTCCGTACCACGTCTTCATCATTAAGCGCTCTTGTTTATCGAGTCAGGAAGACCACTAGTGTGACCATGACGCGGGTTTCCTATCGTCGTTTTATAAATGTAATAAAACTATCTGCACCGAAATACAGTATCGAATAGATAGATTTTTGGATACGTTCCATCGAGAACAAAGTATCATGCATGATTGATCACGTCATGACATCCCTTTCGATCATCATTAACGTATTTCTTTTTGGATACTATGCGTTCTTTCTCGCTATCTGTTTTTCAGTCGGCGTAAAAGAATGTGTATGTATCCCATAAATATTTTGTTGGTGCCTATCACTAATGCTCCGAATGAATGGAATATGCAGCAAGCAGGTATGCGTCTCTAATCCTTAATAATTGATTAGAGACGTGGACCCAAAACTCGAGTTGGATAACGAGATTTGAAAAATGATCTCTTTATCGCTAGACCATCAAATCCCCTTCTCTTTTACTTTAACGTAATTATTGCGGCAGTAGACTGTAGGTAATTTAAAGTTTGAAGTTTGAAACCTGCAGCGTTTGATCTTTGGACTTGGCAGCAGTCATCAGCACGGAAAGTTGCGCGTGCCGTAGCAGGTTTTTCAAATGCGAAATTTGATTTCATTTTTCCCCGATATAATTTGTAACCGTCATGCCCTGCTTATTGCGTGACAACATTAGTGTGGTTAAGCGACAAGGTATGGTTATTCGTCCATTCTAGAAGCTTGAGAATAAGATGTAGAGTCTCACAAATTCGAAGTGGTTTGTAGACCTTGTGCGAATTGAAATAACTTTGTAGTTTGGAAGGACCATGTCCATCTCTGTATTTCTTTTCCCGAACAGATTTTGTCGACATTGTTTGCATTCTCATAACAGAAAATCCCTAGAGCAAAACAAAAATTACTTGGAAGAACCAGGCAATAGAAGTTGTCTATTTCAGTAGTTGATTTTCGAATTAAACTTCAATTCCGATTGTCAAAATTATTCTTCGTCATCTTTTTATGCTCTTAGAAAACCGGTTCGAAGCCTTTAATCGCATTTCGGTGCATGTTGATAAACGCAGAATGACTCCGCAGAGTCTATGGTTAGCTTTCGCGTTTTGCGTTCATGTCTCTTACCACGTACACCAAGTTAATCGAAGTGTAATAATCGAGTTTTTTGTTTACGTGCTGCACATCATATTAGGTGTAACCTCCAACAGAGGTTATCCCTAGTTTGACGGTGAGATCGCGATTCTGCGGAATGACTTGTATGGTTACCACCAACTTATAAATGGGAGTAGTCTTTCTATGGTATCGATTTGAATCTACTTGACAAATTCGTTAGTTGAACAAGTTGATTTAACAATCGAATAGCAAATGAGCAACTTGGATTTGTGCGATATATATTCATGAGATTCAAACCAAAGAGTTTCACTGAATTTCGGTCAATCTGGAGATTTAAATGCAATAGTTCCTAATACCTGTGGGATAGAAATGAAAGTCTTCTTTTTTTAGGACGCAATATGGCCTGTCTTAAAAAAGCGTAATAAATAATAGTTTTAAATACTGTTTAAAATATGCATGCAAGACAGGTCTGACAGCAGCAAAATATTCTAGCAGGTGAGTATTTTTGAATGTAGGTTCCGTGTTTTGCCAGAGACATTTAGTTCCATATTAGTGGCTGTGTCTCACGGTTGTGGAATAATCGTCTTCACCCTAAAAATTTTCCTCCTGAAGGGAAAGAAGGCCAGCTAGTAAATACCATGGCTCCATGATTGAAATCCCAGGCAGCAACAGCACATATAAAAGAATGGGCAAGATAACGGCACCCCGGGGCAATACCTGCGTGTGTCTATGGAGCGCGTGACGTCACCGTTCGCTTGGAGAGTTTCAAAAGCAACAGTCAAGCCCATCAATGCAATAGTTGTGTTGCAGCAACCACGAAGGCTGGTCCTCAATATTTCAATCGCTAGGATTTCCCTGTGATCTCCAGACGAAAGAGAGAAAGAAAAATTTCTAAAACCGGATAGTGCTGTGGTTGCATGTGGGTTTTATTTTTTTGAGTTACTAAAAAAAAAAAAAAATCTTGTGAACTTGAAAGAAGAGACCAACAGGCTTCATCTCCACGGTCAGGAAAAATGACCGATCCAACCTCTTCGACCAAGGCAGCAACAACAAACTCTTCTTGTAGCTTGAACAAATGGCGTGTCATACCTATTGTTGTCGTCTTTCTCATCACTCTTGCTGTGTTGTTATGCGTCTACCGACTGCGTGCTGATTCATCGGCGCCATCACAAATCACTGCTTCATCTTCTAGGCATTCAACAAAAGCTGGGTATGTTCGTTTACGTCTAATGTAATTGTATCGGGTAGTGATAGCGTCAGTCTTTTTTTTTCCCCAAAAAAATCCTATTTTCTATACTTGGGTTAAATACCAGTTTCTTCTACGTTGTTTGCCGTCGGGGACCTTTCTTTTCTTTTTCCACAGTATTCTTAATACGGGATAAGTGGGTTCAATAGTCGACTGTATCCAATCAGTCTGTGATTTTTGTGATCAATTATGTTCAGTTACCTTGAAAACTATCAGAAAAATTATCTATTGCCATTTACGTCCGTTCACTGAACGAACAGAGAAGAGAAAACGGCCAGTCCGTTGGAATGACAACACATTAGAAGGTCAAATTGGAAGTGTTTAATGATGTTTTTGCCGTTAGCCATCCTCTTGTAGCCGACATCGAGTAGCAGTACAAATAAAGAAAAGAGGATGGCATTGAAGGTTGCTAGAATAACATTTCCTTATTGTTTTGCAAACAAAGATTATTCCATGTCATCGTTTTTAACTCATCCTCTGAAATTTATTTTTCCACCAAATTCGGTAGTAACATTGATGAATTATAAAAGCTCTAAGAATCTGCGTACCAATGCCAGTTCGTTTGCGTGTTGCACGAGTCCATCTTTTATACCGGTTTGCAACATCCTAAGGCATTTAAGCTTAAGAAATGGCAACAAAAAAATTCACAAGCCTTCGTAACATTTTTGTTTCGTTTGTTGTTTTTTTTATTCTCGTTACTTCATAGGAATACGAGGAATCGTGCCAAAGAATTGAAGAGCATTTGGGAAGAAGGACGAACGAACGATAGATGGTTGGTGGTTACCGATGACCAAGATACCGCTTTCATTTGTGCGCTTGCCGACATCTCTGCCGAATTGGAATGGCGCATGCTTGTTGTGGGAAACAACATAAGTTGCTGCAGGTAAGAAAAAAAAGTCAACTTTTTCTTTTTCGCTAACCGTAAATAGTATGACACTATGTACACTTGGATATGTGCTGTGATAGAACGAGCAATGGAAAGTACGACCTGCTTTTCATCGCTCTGTTTCTCCCCAAGGCTTTTTAAAGTCTTCCAATAGAGCAACCGCGACATTGCCCGTACGAAATGAACATAGGTATTTGTTTATAATGACCATTCCCGTTGCGACGTCCACCAAAAACCGCGTAAACAACTTAGAAAATACGTGAAAGTTTTACGGATCAAGTCTGATATCCAACTTCTCTTCCATCCCTGTGGCTTAGCCGTGTGCGTTTCCAGATAAATTCAGAAAAAAACAAAAAACAAAACAACCTTCTCTTTCAAACTTCTTCATCGCAAGTGATGACTGCTATTGCTCGTATGTAACATTTCACTTGCTTCACAAGGGAAATCGTTCTCCGCAAGTTTTCTTGCCTCTATTCTTTTTCGTCTTTTCATCGCAATTATTTTCTACGGCTGTTTTTTTTTTTAAATAGAAAGCGACAAGGAATGTGCTTTCTCCAGCATTAAAAAAATTATACTTTTGTCGTGTATATACAGCGCATCCCTTCGACCATCCGCCTTTATGCCTGATTCGTTAAGTCCTCACGTTTTTTCGTGCCATACTAATTACAAATGATGGCAGTTAGAAATGTCTTGGTATGGAAGTTGTCCCCTTTTCTCCTACGTTAATTCTCGAAGAAAAAGCTGCAAAGTTTGATTTTATCTGTGTTGTTATCAACAGTCTCATTAGACGCCAAAAGACAGGCTAAAAGGTTAGAAGAAAAAAAAAGGGGGAAGATGATTTTGAAGCTGGCTTTTCTTTCGTAGTTCCCTAGTTTTTCCCCCGACTTCAATGGGGTATGTGAAAGTATGGGAACCAGTAATGAATAAAACAATTAAGAAAGCGTAAGATTAGTCTTTGTGGTTCGACGACTGAAAACTTCTCGTGCGAAATACGCTTTCACCCAGTTAAATGTCGACGTCATGAGTATGACAGGTTAAAAAAAAAAAAAAAAGGCTCTTTTCAAGTGCGGATCAAACAAGGAAACGCTAACCTAAATTATAAGAAGAAGAAAAAAGCATTGACAAAGGCGGGGACAAGTTAAAGAAAAAGAACTTTTTAGTCCGCTTGTACGTTTTGTGTAAACGACACGCCAAAAGCATTTATTTCCATTCGTCGAAAAATAGGTAAGTCTATTCGTTTCGCAACAAAGGAAATGCTGTGAATAAAACAAATATCTGCACGTGCAGAATTAACTATGCGTCACCTTTCCTTTTTGAATAATGGACGTTCATTGTTTCCTGAAAAATTTATTTTCGCTGGTGACACGTTTTGTGGCATTGCCTCATGAATCTTACTGGAAATCCCCCGGAACGTTTAAACAACATCCATTTGCGAACTGATCTCAAGGTTTGCTGGAGGCCAGAAGATTCAGTACACATTTTTGAAATTCCGGAAATTCTTTGCAAGGTGTATACCCCGCGTAGCGAGTCCAACCTTCATGTGTTTTTCAGTCGACTCGAACATCTTTGATGGTAACAAATTGACACTCTTCTATTCAAGGACAATTCGATTCCATTTTAGTTTTCAGAAGCTACCACTGTGAAATCGGTAGATAAAAAAGAGTTGAAACACAGGTGTTCGGCAGAGTCGTTCTTATATAGTTACGGTTGGAGACGCATAACCTTCCAAATAACATTTGAAAAAAAAAAAATAATAATAATAAATTTATTTTATTTTTTTTGTTAATTTGAACCATGCAAGATGCATGGAAAATCGTGGTGATGGGCGTTGGAATATTGCGTGTATTCGGTCACGTTTACTGTGCTATAATTGTTTGATGGGATAGGTGCATGATGATATGTTAAGATGGATTGCAGATCCTGATTCTACTGCCAAGTTAGAAATAACCTTGGAATGGCGTGTTCGGGCAAGGTTGATATTGTTGATGCCGTGACATCTATTAATCCCCAACTTGTCATTTCGAATAGGATGTGCTGAAGGGTGTGGGATTTAATCTATTGTTGCACGTCTCACGTGAACTTGGAGTCTTTGCAAAATTTTGAGGATGTCGATGACAAGGTTTCTTAAGAAAAGCGTTAAAAAATTATGCCAAGTACCGTTAGCCATTAGTTTTTATCGGTATAGTGTCTCGAGAATGTATTGCCATGTATTAATAGACGTTTTCACCTTTATAAAAATAGGAAAACGTGTATGCTGCTGGATGATTTGAAGCTGAAAAATTTGCATTATGAAATTCTCACGGCCATGGAGTCCACATCCAGGGTGGAAGCTCGTCGTAACGCCGGATATCTTTATGCCATTCAACATGGAGCACGCCATATTTTCGACTCTTATCCGGAGACGTACACGTCAGCAAAAATTCCATTGGAGGTAGCGTACCTGGCGGTTGACATTTTACAATAGTGCATCATCAGTTTGGATTGTTTCAACAACATTTTTTGTGTCTTCTTTTATGTGGCCTTTTCCAGACGTTCAGACGCGAAATGTTTCGCCAGCTGCAGAACGTTGCCCTTAACGTTGCTCTCGGCGTAGTTAGCGAGAGGCCGTACGTGAAACGAGTTCAAAATCCTTACGCTCACTTTGGTCGTCCGGATTTGTGGACAGAAGGTTTCAGGAGAAATAATCAACGTTTCATTCACAACCACATTTATCGCATATGCGAAGTCAGACCTCCTTCAATAGAAAAGGTAAAATATTCCGAGATTGTGTGTGTGTCTGTGCGTCACTTAGTTATGGCCCAGTTCATAATTTCGTAAGGGAATAACCCCTGGGTTTTTTTATGGAAATTTCCAGTTTCTGGAACCATACCGCTATCGAAACTGGTCTCTCGGGTTTGTTTACGCAAACAGAAATCCCATTTTTGTTGCAATTTTTCAATACCTGTTGCTTTGTTGTTAAAAGTAACTGCTTTAGTTTCTAATTGGCCGTTACGCGTTACATAATAATCTGTAACGGTATTCACTTGCTTTTTTCTTTTAAATCAGAGGCAATAGCCCGAAGCCAAATTTTTCATAAGTGGGTGTATTGCTTTGCTATGTCTTGCAACTGCTAATTGACTTTTTATGTAAAGTGAACTTGCGGCCATCGTAGATTTTATGGAGCAAGATTTTATGGATAAATCTGGATTGAATTGTTTCTTTTGATTTAAATCGTTTTTAGACATTGGCAATCAAATGCTTAACATGGACACTGAACCTTTAACAAACCACGTTTCTTTTCGTTCAGTTTTTAGATATAGACGAAGATTACTTTGATTGGGCAGCACCAGCCTTAACGTTGCCTGGATCGACGGTAGCACCATTTTCTTCCAAAAATACCTTGTACTCGATTGAAGCTTTCTGGGGACTCGTTCTCTTTCCTACCGGCAACTCATCGCAAGTACCTACCATCCCTCCCCATCTATTGCGAACATTGTGGTACGTAAAAACTAGCACACTACCGCAAATTGTTGATTGCCACAAGGCGTCAACCCAAAAAAAGTATACATAGTAGTTTGACCAAGATAATTTCATTTAAACCCCCCCAAAAACAAAAAAAATTAGGAATCAAGCCGTGCTGGGAGACATCGCCGGAAGCCTGAAGTTGTCCCTGGCCAACGTTTCTACATTGCAAAGGTAAATGAATTTGAAATAACAAGCGAAGACGATTGATAACAATTAATTTTAGATTTACGGTAATTAAGAAAATAGGGCAACATGATTGAATGGGATAGGTAACGTGCCTTGTTTGCCAATTGCTGTGAACAAGTATTTGGAATCCGTGTCTATACGGTCGATTGATTTCGAAATGACGGGTGAAATTCTCGAATCTCTCTCATTCATGGTAGACCATTCTTTCTTTTATTTTCCTGCGTTTTGTTTGACTGACCTGCCACACTTTCACTTCCGTTATTGGAAGGGCTTAAGGCCAAAATAGTTTTATTATTACCCGTTTCTATTCTTTTGGTCTCAATACTGGCTTGGAATTTCCATGAGCCAGAGCTAAGGGGCGCTTATCAAAAACGAAAAAATTAGAAGGGATAAAACTAACTGTTGAAATCTTTTTCCAATACTGTACTAAAAAAAAGCCGGTTATAGACTGTATCGTTAAAGTCGAAAAGTATCACGCCCTACATGTTCCAGTTCCAAATTTGGTTTCAAACCCATTTTGTTTTTAACGAACAATTTTTTGATGGGGTAACAAACAACAAGGTCAAATTGGAAAACGTAGGATACAATGAAGGAAAGTAAACCCTTTGTGTTTTAACTATCGCCATAGTAGTTTGGTTGATAGTATTACGTCGACGAACTACAAGCATTCGCACTGTTGTTGGGCTATGCTAATTATGTTGAGCTCGCTTCAAAAGGATCCGCCTCTATAGACAACTTTCACATCAACGTAGCTCACTTGTCTAATTGAATACTAAATTGTGTGCGTTAGTAACACCTTTTCAACTGCATGGTGACTCATGCCAATTGCTTCTCCAGTCCTGCCTATAATTGATTTCAATTTTCTTTTTTTTTTTGTTGCTGATTGTGAAACGCAGACGTGAGAAAAGCCGAAAAAATCCAGCAGATCTACGGGAGCCGGATGGCCTTGCTAGTTTCATCCTAAAGTGGACATGTTCGACCAGGTCGTCATTGAGCTGCACGCGCGATTTATTTCAGACCATGTTCCAGTTACACTACATCTCCTTCAAGAGCCTTGGCATTTTGCAGAGTTGGATCAACGATCTTAAACGTTCCCATTATCTCGAGCCGCCAGTTATTCCTCGTCGTAGGGGTCAGATGAACCCTTGTCTTGGTGCTGATGGTCTGTACGGTGTGGCCTTCTATCCAGCTCTTCCGGTGAAATCCATTAGTATGGAGCAGCTTGAGCGACGCAATGCAACAATTGAACGTTTCAAAAAAGAAGAAACACGACTTGACGCTTTGAACCGTGCCTTAAGCGAGACATTAGATGTTAGCCAGTCCAGGCCTAATGTTCGTGATCTCGTCATTCAAGGCCCTAGCATCGTGTACAGCGAATCAGGTGAACACAACATTGCAAAGGAGGAACCTGTTATTGTTCTCTCTGCTGAAGCTGAAGGCACTCACGAAAGCCCGATTACATCCCGTCACGCGAAACTCTACGATAGCCACGGTGCTATCGAGATGCCAATTTTGCGCGAATTTACCGACAATGCATGTCCAGGATATTCACAACTTTTGCCTCACATACCTGACAACCCTTTCAAAAACGTCTTGCTTATCGTGGCAATGACTGCGATGCGCTACGAAATGATTCCCATGTTCGAAGTAGTGTACCGGGAGCATTTCCGTAACATTCTTTACTGTGGCAGCCCGCATGATTCCATAGAAATCTTTCTGCGCAAATATCAGCTATCAGAAGATCGTTCCTTTTCATTTCTTCCAATCCATTCAAAGTATACTTACGAATGCCTTTTGGGTGCCCTTGAGATGGGCTACAACGTTGACGGATGGATCATGTCGACGGACGACGCCCTTATCAACAGCTGGAACATTCACCAAATGAATTACTCGAAACTCTGGTACAGTGGCGACTCCAATGTTCAAGTTACAGCTGCAAATTGGAAAACGTTAGATCCTGGAAGTCAAAAGTTGCCGAGAAGCCTTGACGGTGTTCAAAAAGTCCTTGAATTCCTCAAGAGCTCTTTGATTGGATCAGTTCTACCAGACGATGCCAGCAGCGGAGTTGGTAGCCGTGGGTATCACGAACATCATCATTACAGTCCATCCAGAATAACCAAACGAGAAGCGGAAATTGGAACAGGCAAATTTAAAGACAAATTGCTGTTGGAGAAAACAGTTTCGGAATCTCGGAATCATACGATGGAACCACATGATGATGAGGGTCCCCACGATGCCACGCCCAAAATGTCCGAACTTTCATCAGACCAAATGCTTCATTTAAGTGGACGGACAACATTTGACGCGATCGAGCTGAAGAAAGCTATGAACGGCAGTGTTGGCTCAGCACCTCAACCAAGAAAATTATCTTCCTTGAATTACGTTTTCGATACGGGAGATAACAAAACGGAAATCGACGTTGAATTGATTGAAGACGAGGCAACTACCACAAAAGTTAAATCTGAACACCAAGAAATTGAAGATGTGTTGGCCAAGCCAGTGAACACCACATCGAGTAAATCGGTTGAAATTGATAATCCCACTATTCCAGCAGAGGATGAGGACATAACATCGATGGAAATTGAACGATCATTCATCAACGTGCACAACACCGATTTAAGAAAGTCTGACGGAATTGATGATGTTAGGTTACCACCCGTGGCTGGCGATGTGGAAATCGAGCTACCATTATTATCCACCCTTCAGAATACAACCTCTGTTGAGGCTGACCTAATTGAAGCTGTCGAGCTAATGGTTTCTGAAGAAGACGTATTTGCTGAAGGCGACGACCTAAGTGAAAGTGAAACAGAAAGACCTGTTTCTGAGGTTTTGCGCAAACTTCTCGTTGCTACTCGTAACACTACCAATGTGGAACAACCGGATTTGACTGAGGTCATCGAGACAGTAAGCAACGTTTCTACAGAGCATAACTCATCATCAACGAGTTCTGCAGAAAAGCTTTCAAATTATACCAACTCACCTCCTGAGCTTACTGTCATTATCGAAGAGATATTGGTAGAAGATGATCAGAACAAACCTGTTTCGGATAAGCAAGAGAGTCCTATTGTTGACCTGCTAGAACATCAGATAAACTCATCAACAGAACTGTCTGACCCACGAGAAACGCCTTTACACAATAGCAGTGTCAGTGATCCAGAGCTCGTCAGTTCGGTCGAAATGGAGGTCACAAAACCTGAAAGCAATCAAACAGAAATTGTTGGACTGGAGGTTGCAATTGCTTCTTCTATATCTCACAACGAAACGTCGACTCCTGTAATCGTCGAAGAACACAAGCATTCGGAAGAGTCGACGACAACATCCAAAACTACGTCATCGCATCCCCGAAGTCATCCACCGACGATATCGGGAGAAGAAGAGCGGAAGAACGCGGAGACGTTGCATGTTGGTGACACTTTATCGACCTTGAAAGAGCTCTATACTTTGATCAAAGAAAATCTGGGAGTTCGATCAGACGACGCTGATGACGTCAGATATGCTGACGCAGCGTTTTATGGTGGTGATCGTGGTTACAGATTAAATCCAAAATCGATTCATCATTTCCGCTGTGAAAAAGGCACGAATTTAGAATTTTGCAAAGTTTCGTCTGAATTTCTTTACCAACTGTCGGAGAATATTGGAAAAGAATTCCAATTGGTTTACGACAAGGTTCCGCTGTATTACATTCCGAAGAAGGATCAGCTAAAGTTTTATCTTCTCAGCAATTTGATGTTGCAACACGGTGTGACTGATGAGATCGCCATTCCACTCATCCTTTCTGGTTTGGGTCCAGAAAATGAATGGGTCAAACTAGAAAAGTCCTATTTTGGTGGAGTGAAGGGTCGCACTAGCGACGCTTCCACCAGTAAATATCCGCTGTTCAACACCGCAGCCGCCGTATTATACCCGACAGATTTGAACACAGTTACCACCGACCCAAAACTTCAAAAGATTTTCTGCTTGAAATACTTGTTGCGAGTTCTTCAGTTGTAAGAGTCTAACTACGCATGTTTCAGTTTGTAGCCTCACTGCTACAGTCCTTCCAAAAGTATTCGAACAACTCCCTGATCACATTTATCATCACAAGGACTTCCTTTTACTTTATCAGGAATTAGATAGGTGAAGCGACACGTATTCAAGTTGTTTACCATAATGCTGTTTTATATTTCCAAGATATTATTGTACAAGATGTTTAAGCTTTTTACTTACGCTGGTACGAAAAGGATTTGCTTCTTTGACGGAAAAGAAAAAGCAAAACGCCGGACTTTTCCGAAAAGTAACTACAAAGCGAAAAACTGCAGGTTTGTTACCTGTTCAACATGTGATCTAATTTTATCTCGCCGAGCATAGGCTTATTTTTGCATGGGATAATGCCTCGTGCCCGATACTGTAAGCCAGCGTATGCCATGTCCGTAGTTATATGGGAGGCCTACTGTCTGCAATGGTGGTTTTAAAAATATATAAAAGTTTATCATATTCTATTTTTGTGTATGCTGTATGCCTTACCATTTGTATCGTCTATGAATTTCCAATAGAAATGTGGTTATGTTTTGAAAGAAAAATGCCACTTTCTTCTGTTATACAGCATAGAAATGTTGAACGTTGTTTTCAGATCAATGCTTTGATTAGTCCGCCAAAAGAAAGGGTGTTGTAACAACTGCAAGCATGCAGTTAGCAGTTGTACCTATGCAACCAGAATTCTTGTTCCAGAGTGCCAAATAAGGACATGGTTTTTAAGGGGTCGTTCTGAATTTCCTGGTGACGAAAAAAAGGCGATGGATATAAAGTGTATCACATAAACCTTAAATATTCAGAACTGAGGACTAAGCAATTTCGTTTGCTAGAAGCTAACTGTTCTCATTTAAAGTTTGTTTTTACGCAAGCCTATTAAAATGGCGAAAGCAGTTTACGATTCTGCGTCTGTTTCCCGTGCACTTTCGGGTGCTCCACATTCTATTGTTTCTACTACGCTATCATCGTTGCAGATACAGGAAGTATTAATTCTTGACAAGGGGCAAAATCTTGTGGTTTCCGCAATCGCGGGTAGTGTGCCATCATCATGCCACGACAAAAAATATGGATAATATTAGCATTTTTCTGATCGCTGCTAGAGTCTTTGATCATGCAATCTTTTCAATCTCTCTTGATGCGAAGTGGTGTGAAAAATAAATAATATAATGTGTATTAAAAAAGCTGCTATAATCACAAATATCTGCTTCAAAAGAAATACGTACTACATACTATAACCGGAAAGGGAGGTTCTGTCGGGTGTTGATAACCCAAAGTAACCTGACGTTCAAGTGCAGTATAGTCCAGCAGACACAAATTATCTTTCTAGCAGACGAAACAATAAGCCCAACAACAGATTGTAAGAACATGGTTTCGTAACTTTTGACTAGTGTGTTCTGTTCCTTGTTAGTAAAATGGATGTGGAAATCAATAAAAAACTCCTTCCTATGAAGGCTCATTATTTCTTTTTCAACGCCGGTATGATACTTCATCTGTTTTTGATGATCCAATCTAAATAAAGCTATTTCAAATGTTAAACCTACACAGGCCTTGCACCTCTAATGCCCTTCATTCCGACGTACGCCCGGCAATTAGGCGTATCTCAAGTCGGAGTTGGATTAATGTACACGGTGTTCCCGTTTGTTGGTCTTTTAGCGAAACCACTCTTTGGCACTATTGCAGATAAATTTAAAATTGGCAAACAAATATTTATCACTGCAATCATTTTTACTGCCATATTCTTTACAAGCATCTACTATGTTCCTGCCAAAACCAGTGAAGCAATTATTGATTTTGACTGCAGCATAATGACATTATTAAAGACATGTGAAGTAAGTGACAACTGCACACTCACACGAATTAATTTGGAAAATCCTGACATGATGTCAACAATGGAATGCACACTGACGTGCCATTCCCTTGAAAGCCAATTTCTTGAAGAGATGTGCGAAACCTGGAATGTTACTGATGTTTGCAACAAAAATCTAACATCAATTGAAATGAAAACCTATTCAAATATGAGCAAGGCTCTGTTGGAACAAACATGTCTCTATTTCCCTGTAGAAAGTATTATGTTGAATGAAACCAAAGTAGAAAATCCATACTGTAAGACAGCATCTTCAATGAAGTGCAGTACAGTGTGCAACAGTGCAACTGTGATGAGTTACCTTCAGAAACCTCTTACAGAAACTCCACAGGAGCCATACTATGCAACTGTCCAATTTCAAATGCTATTTGGCCTAATGATTGGTGCTTGGGCTAGCACTGCAGTTGTTGTTAGCTTAGGAGATAGCATCTGCTTTAATTTGCTGGGTAAGTTATCAAATATGTGTTGCTTAACTTTAATTAATACATTTTATTAATTATATTTAGGGAGCAAACCGCATGACTATGGAAGGCAAAGGTTATGGGGCGCATTAGGTTGGGGTATATCGGCAATTTTTGCCGGATATCTCATTGATTCAGTAAGCCATGGAAAAAACATGAAAGACTACACTCCAAGTTTCATATTAGTATTTATTATGTTAACAATAAATGCCATTTCTGTATCCAGAATCAAGGTTCAACAATTATTCTTTGAACTTCTACGTCGCTAAATAGTTTTTCTTAATATGGCTAAATTATTTTTAGATTGATTACCGCCAAGAGCCTTATGCATTTCAAAAAGTTGTGTCACTTTTCAAAGACGTGAAAGTTGTTCTATTCCTATTCAGTTGTATCACATTCGGAATTTGCATAGGATCGATTTGGCAATTCCTTTTCTGGTGAGTATTTCAATCAAATTTACAGATCGTAATGTATTTAAAATACCAAACTTTGTTCAGGTATTTAGAAGACCTTGCTTCAGCACAAGGATGTGATTCTTTGGAGTGGATTAAGCTCTTAGAAGGCTTAGCTATGGGCATTCAATGTTTTGCCGGAGAGGCCCCATTTCTGTTTTTATCAGGTGCGTAAATCCTTCTTCAACAGATGCAATTCCCCCTTAATGAAACCACCTTAGATTAATTATTGCATTTATGTTGCTGAAATTTTCAGGATGGTTCTTAAACAAGCTTGGTCACGTTCACACCATGACCATGATTTTGTTGGTTATGGGCTTTCGCCTTATATGTTATTCTCTACTAACTAACCCGTGGCTCACACTACCGATAGAATTACTAAACGGATTAACGCTAGGCGTATATTGGTCAACGGTATTACGCATTTCTTACTTTATTTTATTTTCATTTTACAGTGAACGCATTCTAATTTTTTTTTTCATATATAACAGATGACATCTTATGCCTACCTAATCGCTCCACCTGGAGCCGGTTCAACTTTACAGGGTATATTCGGAGCCCTTTTTGAAGGCATAGGTACTTAATTTTTTTAATAGCCGATCTTCTATTGGGATTCTAATTCATATTTTGGACGCAGGAACTGCGGTGGGAAGTCTTCTAGGTGGTTTCATTTTCCAAAACTATGGAGGAGCTACCATGTATCGCTCATTCGGAATTTACACGCTAGTTTTTGGTATTCTCTACTCATCCATCCACGCCTTTATGGACCGAAGAAACAAATTGACACGTAAAGGTAATTTTCTAAAAGACGAGAACATCAAGTTTGGTCTTATTCTAATAACTTTCCGGGCGGGCTACTTAAGAATTGGCGACTGGCATTGAAGATTATTCAAGCACAGGTATTTTTTCGTTAGTTCTGCTGACCTAGTTGTCGTCGATGTGTCTCTGTCCATCTCTTTGTGCAACATGAAAAGTGATTTAGTAGGATTTTTTAAGGCTTAGAATTGGACATGTCTTATTCAAACTGCTTGCCGTAGATCGCATTAAGTTTTTTTGTTTGTTTGGTAGTCTTTCTTTTACTGTTCCCACGTGTTTTGACATCATCGTTTATACTTGCATTTTTTATTTATTTTTGAAATTTTAGAATCCTACAGTCGTGTAAACCATGGTCCTGATGATCGGCTGTAATACTAGAAAATAGTAAAGGACTGTTCGTCGTTCGCAATTAGCATCAACGGATATCCTAGTAATGATACATGGGTGACCTAACGAAGAGCTCCAAATTCGGAATGATTCAGGCTCCACTCGTGATCTCCACTCTCGTCTGCGTTTTGTTAACGCAATTAAAGGGAACACAAGTAGTTTATTCTTTACCATAGCGAAGCCTTTCATATCAAAAGGTATTTAAAGCTAGAAATTTTCAGCATTGGATGTTCACATTTATTTTATGAGCATTTAGTACAAGAAATACTTTACATTTTCCATTCCTTTCTAAAATAGTTCTATGTATATTTTATCACAAGGAAATTCATTGCTTGCTTTTTAAAATTTGGTCGGCAAAATTTTGGAATTCATTTTTCAACATCCGAAGCATGAATCGTTGACCGACGTAGGTCTACATGTCAAACCAGTCCGTAACTGAATATTGGGAGCTTCTTCACCAAAGAGAGAATGAGATCTTTCATTGTCCCACTGTGACATCTGAACCGGCATCATTGGCCTGGAGTTTTTAAGTTTATGAGCCAAGGTCATAAAAATTGATTCAACATGGTTTGCTTGGCTGTCATCTTTAGCTGAGGTTTCAAAAAGCTGGGAAAGAAAAGAAAAAAACAAAGGGATAAGAAAATGTTAAATGGGAATAATATGAGGAATAAATACTGGCATGTTATGCATATCAGCAAACATTTGAGCTCTATTAGTATTGACCACTTGGGTTTCTCTGCAATCACATTTGTTTCCAACCAGGATTCTTGGTATCTTTGTGGTCAGTTGATGATCATTACATTCCTCAATCCAGCTAGATAAAGACTTAAAAAATCAAAAAATTAAAATATTAGATCAGATATAGACCAATTTCATCATATATTTACCTCAAATGAATGAGAATTGGTAACATCATAAACAAAAACAACTGCATTTACATTTCTATAGTAGTGATGTACCATTGATCGCCTAAATCTTTCCTGGCCAGCTTTCAAAAAGATGAAATCCATACAAAATGCAAAAATTTTTGTTTATAAACTGATATACCTGTGTCCCACAGCTGCAACTAGAATACAAATTTAAAAAATGCTCAGTTGTAACCAATAGCATGCAGACATATTGAATTTACTTTCAACTGTTCTCCATCAACATTTAACACCCTCTCCCTAAAGTCTACTCCAATTGTTGCTTCTGTTCTCCCTGGAAATCGTCCTTCACAAAATCTGTAAGTTAAGCAGGTCTTTCCAACAGCTGAATTTCCAACTACAATAATCTTGAACACCCTTTTTTGAGGTGATGATGAGAATGAACTGGCTGGAATGTCTGGATTTGCCTCCTCCATCATGTTATCACTACAGGTGAAACAATATTTACTTTAATTTTGAATAACAGTAGGCAGAAAAACTTTAAGTGTACACGCACTATTTGAGGCAGAGAATTTTCACCTGATTTTGGTTTACGTTGACAACATGATGAGAATAAAGAACGGATTTCTGTATTCGTCTGCTACAGTGGAGTCTTACTTAGAGATCCGGGTAATTTAATTTTATACAACAGCTTTCATATGTATGATTTTTTTAAATGTAACAAATGTATGGTTCAACAAGTAGTCATCGCGTTAATGCTAAAAATTGTATTTGTTAAAACAAATAGATATTAGGAGAGGTGTGCGAACTGTCATAACAAGCTAGACGGGCATTGGGTGGGCCTAAGAATGCTTGAGATTGGAATACGGTACCCAAGAGCAGGCTTCGTTCAGCCATTTTTTAGCTCAAAGTGTTCGGCCGGCAGCACGAGGCTTTTTTACGGTTAACCTGTGTCATCATCGGTTGAAACGAAACCGGCATTTAATGGTTTTTGGAAATAATTTTGTTACTTCACTGCGAGACTAGGATATTGATCCTCATCAAAACATGCCTTCCAGTCAGCCTCTACCTCCCAAAGAAAATGCCCTGTTTAAAAGAATTCTGGTAGGATGATTGTTGGGATAATGGGGAAGACATACAATTTTAGCTTGAATTTAATCTCGAACCCTTACGATTACAGAAAAGTTACGAACAAAAGCAGTATAAAAATGGTCTTAAGTTTGCCAAACAGATTCTCAGCAATCCAAAGTTTGCTGAACATGGAGGTACACTGTTGAGCCACATATTTACTATCTTAAATTTATCTTGTATTGTAATCAAATATCTTTTTTATGATATAGAGACCCTGTCAATGAAGGGATTGACTCTTAATTGTATGGGAAGGAAGGAAGAGGCTTATGAACATGTGCGAAGAGGTCTCCGTAATGATCTAATGTCTCATGTCTGTTGGCATGTGTATGGGCTACTACAGAGATCAGATAAAAAGTATGACGAGGCAATAAAATGCTATAGGAATGCATTGAAATGGGATAAAGACAATGTTCAAATTCTGAGGGATTTGTCACTTCTTCAAATCCAGATGCGAGATCTTGAAGGATACAGAGTAAGTGACATTCATGAGTATTTCTTGCCTAGTCTCCTCTATTCTTAAATCCTGGTTTCTCTTTTTATTTGATGTTAAAACTTCAGGATACCAGGTACTCTCTCTTGAGATTACGTCCTGGTCAACGAGCTTCATGGATAGGGTTTGCCATGGCTTACCACCTTCTTCATGATTATGACAATGCTCTGCAAGTTTTGGAAGATTTCAGAAAAACTCTTACAGTTAGTTTTTTTTTACTTAGTGTTTAATAACATCCTTGACTAACAGTTTTTTTCCCCTTTATTATCAGAAATCTAGCTATGACTATGAGCAGAGTGAGCTTTTACTCTACATGCATCAAGTGATGTTTGAAGGTGGTCTTTATCAAAAGTCACTGTCTCATCTACAACAATTTGAAGACCAAATTTGTGATAAGTTGAGTCTAATGGAAGCCAGAGGTACTTGGTTTGATGATTAAAATCTAACAGCAGTCTAATGCTTGCAACTTGTTATCTAGCTCAACTCTACCTCAAGCTCGATCGTCTGAAAGAGGCTGAAGAAGAATACCGTAAATTGTTAAAACGCAATCCAGACAATCGGCAGTATTACTTTGGACTGGAAGAAGCTCGTGGATTAACTACCGAAGCTGAAAAGCTGCAGCTCTACGCTGAGCTTCGCGAGTCTTTCCCGCGAGCTGCGTTGGCCCGAAGAATACCATTGAACTATGCCAGTGGGGAAATTTTCCGCATTCTAGTAGACCAATATCTCCGTCGGGCACTGCACAAAGGCGCTCCTCCCTTATTCGTAGATTTACGTTCGCTCTACACACAACCGGGCAAGGCGACCGTCATCGAAGAACTTTTACTTGGCTACATAGCTAGTTTAACTAAATGTGAACGATTCGACGAACAAGGTTTTCCGCATATTAAAAAAAAGTTATTTTTGTCTCATGAATGCTTAAACTCGGTTTCGTTTCATAATTTTTTTTTTAGATGTGAAGGACAGTCCAGCAGAACCAGCTTCAGCTATTCTGTGGACCTACTATTATCTAGCTCAGCATTACGACTTCCATAAGGATTCCGCTAAAGCAATGCATTATATAAATTTGGCTATAGAACACACTCCCACGCTGATCGAGCTCTATGTGACAAAAGGGCGGTTATATAAGGTCTGTCTTGTTCTGCAGTTTCTTTTTAAATTCATACAGCAACATTTCTGTGTTGTAGCATGCTGGAAATCCGATCGAAGCATACCGTTGCTTAGATGAGGCTCAGTCTTTAGACACTGCTGATCGGTATATCAATTCAAAATGCGCGAAGTATATGCTACGGGCTAACCTTATCGACGAAGCAGAAATGACGTGCTCAAAATTTACAAGGGTCAGTTGTCTTGTTGTTTTTCTAGATAGTTTTATCCTGGGATTCTAGTCATTCTGGAATCTTTCGTTTCTTGGATACAGGAAGGAGTATCAGCTATGGAAAACCTGAATGAAATGCAGTGCATGTGGTTCCAAACCGAATGCGCGGTGGCTTATCAACGCATGGGGCAGTGGGGAGACTCACTGAAAAAGTGTCATGAAATAGAAAGAGTAAGTTATTTCTGACCTCTGTTAATGTATTGCGTATTTCACATTTTAAAATAATGTTATTTTCCCTTAACAGCATTTTGTCGAAATCATCGAAGACCAGTTCGATTTCCATACGTATTGTATGCGAAAAATGACACTGCGAGCTTATGTTGGTCTTCTTCGCCTGGAAGACGTCCTGCGCTCGCACCCTTTCTATTTCAGCGCTGCACGATGCGCCATTGAAGTCTACTTACACTTGCACGATCATCCACTTCGCGACGAGCCAACGAAAGAGGAGCTTCAAGAGGGTAAGGAACTTGATTTGGCCTTATTCTATTTAGTAGAAAAACCGCGCACGAAGAAACGAAAAAAGAGAAGGGATTTTTTCTATTTATTGCATTGCGTTGCCTTTCGCCGATTACGAGGCACATCAGATCGCACGCTACGATTAGACAACACAATACCCACATCAAGGCAGACAATGTGTTGTTGGCCATCTGTCGTACAAGAATCGTTTCTTGCGTGGCAGTGTGCAAGCCACGGAAGACTAACCCCGGTCCGATGACTAATCAAGAGTGAAACCAGCTACCATGATTGTCTAGTCATGACGGTACCAATTCTGAGGTGTCGCCATTTTTGTGGTTTAAGTCCTTGATGCTCGCACTTTTTCGGGGATTGTGTAGACAATTTAGATCTATTGTAAGTAGAACTGTAGGAAAAGTGGCGTTTGGCTAGTAACGATTAAGCGAGGAAATTAAATTACTTTTTATTAGAAAGTTCTTGTCGAACGCCTTTACAAAATGCGGAATAGAGAAAGGCGGATGAAAGATGTTAAGTAGAGTTGCCATCCTGCCACCGGTTTCGATTCAAACAGGTTGAATTGCATAATAATTGGCGCTCCAGATTTTATTGACATTACAAGACTGTAATTGATGCCCAAAGTGCACGCCCGACCCTCTTCCTGTATGACCGAACAACCACTACTTTCTCCAATCTTGGTTTGCATAGTAATGGGGAAAAAGGGCACTCCCTAGGTCATTTATAATGCAATTCGTACATTGTCGTCGTTTTATTAGTCATAGCTTTTATAGCCCTTTCCCTTTTTCACCTTATGGCCTAAGCGTGTTTTGTTCTCTGCATTGCGTGTTGCTGTTGATTGTGTTAGAATTTTCGCCTGGATTTTTTTCTTTTTTTTCTTCTGGTTTGACGGTCCCGACGGAGAGAGTTGAAGAAATTATAAAGGATTAGCTTTCGGGGAAAAGCTATGGTCGGCAGGAGGAGTGGGGATGGCATCGTGAAGTTCGTACTTTCACCTCTAATTTCACCGAAGGATAAAGGTTTCCTGAACTTCCATTGGAAGGGGAAGGTCTAGCGTGCCCCCAAGTCATTCAGGTCACGGCCGAGATACCCGTAGTATAACGAATTCTCGTATTCCAATTTTTTTTTCTCGTTCAGTGTGTGGTGAGTGGGGCCGCCGTTGTCCTTTCGCTCTGCATGAAACAAGAAAAGCAATCGACTCCCCATTGGTTTGTAACGTCTCAAAACTCGCTCTCTCTCGTAAGGCCGAATTGATTGTTAAAAATACGAAATCAAAGAGTTTGAAAACCGGTTCCAACGACCTGTATTTCGATTAATTGTTTCTCCGTCGAAATTGCATACACGATTAATGACTGTACAACACTTGAACGGGCAAACAGTAAAAAGCAAAAAAGCAATGAGAAAAGATGAGAAACACTGAAAATTCGATTGGAATGTATTGTCAAGTTAAAAAAAAAAAATGAGACGATCATCGTCGTCTTCCGCCTAGATTGTACGAATAGCTACCCCCTCCGATGCGGTACACGGCAACAAAATTTGCTGGTTTTTCTCTGTTGCTTGTCGTAACCGTCGGCTGCTGGTCTGTCGGTTGACTCAAACTTTCGTATTTCGGGGGTTGAATTTGATGGGCATAGACAGCTGCGTATGGATTCCAGTTCTGCGGTGGGTTCGGGCGGAGCAGAGCAGGATCGATGATCTCACTGTCGGGGTTGATGGCCGGTCGCTGTGGTCGATAGTTGACATTGATGTCGCTCTCTAAACTGACTGGGGTCGCTTTTATTGGCAAATACGGAGGATGTTGCGGATGTTGTTGACTTGGAATGTTGTGGTTATGCTGAGTAGATTGGGGCACGGATAACTTGATAGGATTTTGGTTTCCTGCAATAGGATCGTGTGGAGTGTAAAACGGTGGATAGCCTTGCTGATAACTGTATCCAAATGGTTGGTAATGTCGTACAACTTGCGGCACTTGGCTGACCTCTTTCGATGGCGTGTCAAGCAAGGCGGCTTTGATTGGCACGACCTGCGGGTTGGGATCAGTAGCAAGGATTGGTTTGATCGGATTGATGGACGGTTTAAGCGCAATCGGCGTGTAAGCTGGTACTTTCTGAGCGTGTTGTTTAAAACCATAGATACCATCAAATTGACCGGATGGTGAATGCCCTGGTGGAGGAATGTTCTGCGGCCGCGGTGGGAATGGGCGAGCAGCTGGTGGAGACACTTTTTTATAGTAGTTGGGTAAGTTGAAGGGCGGAAGGAACAGCTTTGGTGAAATCTCCACATTGATAACTTCGGAACTGTTGCGTGGGGCGAAGAAGTGAACTGGAGGTGGGACGAAAATTCCTGGTCCAAATGGGCCTGGCGGTTGAGCTGTCGTGTTGTGCGTGGGGTAGTAGAACTCGACAGGTCTTTCGGGAAATAAGGGCGTAAACGGAACGTCTTCTTCGTCATCTACGAGCGTAACGTTAGCATTTGGGCCATTTATTGGTGGAAGGTCTGCTGGACCTACAGGTCGGAAACCCCCGGGTGCTCCTGGTGGAAATCCAGGTGGCCGTTGTAGTCCTCCCGGTGGACCCGCTTGAGGATTTCCTACTTGAAATGGTGGTGTTCCACCAATTCCGGGAAAACCATTCAATCCAGATGGTGGCGGTGGTCCCTGCGTGCCGTTGAACAAAGCGAATCCCTGTCCTGGTGGTGGGCCACCCTGAGGGAAGGGGAAACTACCGCCAGTTGGGCCGGCAGACTGGAACGGATCTCTGATGTCGTTATCGCTGAATTCTTTTTCTTCGGTCCAATGGGGAGCAGGCGGTGGTAAGAATGGGAAAGGGAAGAAGTTTGGATCGTCGGGGAAATTCGGTGGCTGCTCGTTACTCTCGCCCAATCCGCCCGGAATAAAAGGGAAAAATGGCAAGTCGCTCGGATCTTTGCTATTGAAATCGGGGTTGAAAAAATTGAAAGTGGCGTCCGTCTCGTTACTGGGATAAAAAACAGTTCCGGGCTCTGGTGGCGGAGGAGGCAAAGGAGCCGGTGCTTGGTAGTCGCTAATAGGTGGTCCAGGAGGATCAGCTGAGTAGGGTTTTTTGAAATCGAAGCCTCTAACGACGAAGAGGTCATCGTCGGCCAAATAGACTTCGCTGGCATCAAGCCCTCCCAGATCTTTGTGCTGAAGCGAATTAAAATTTGCCTCTTCCTGTTCCTTGGTGCGGATGCTGTTTTTAGGTGGGAAAATGTCATTCAATAAGATGTACGGGTTTCCCGGTTTTCCAGCGTCTTTCAAGAGAGGCACGCCGCTTGAATTCTTTCCGCTGGTGGCGGCCGGTTTTTCGTTATCTGAAGCGGTCGTAACCTTAACCGCTTCCACTGTTGCCTTGGCCGGAATGGGAGGAAGCGACGGTGCCACAACCGTCGTGGCTGGTTTGTTAATTACCGTTGTCAGAACGTGACTCGTTTTCGGCACATTGCCAATTGGGGCTCGATCGTGGGTGCTAGACTTGTCGTAAGGTTGTTGTGGGGTGACGGGTTGCAATTGGAGTTTGTCAACTGCCGGCCTTCCGATGGGTATCAAGCGACCAGCGCCCACCCGAGATGGGTTTTCATCCGGCCATCTCCATCTGGCTGCTTGACGTTTGTTGTGCTCTGTGCTCTCCGTTTCTTCAGCTTGGGCGATATAACACGCTAGGGCCGACACCGCCAAGATCAATGCTAACCTTGGGCACTGCCACATCTGCAATAGATCAGACAATCATTATTTTTTGTGTTTTTTTTTTTTTTTAAGGGAAAGAAACCAGTTGAATCAATGTGATATTTCCTTGTTTGAACATGGGAACGAATTCTTAGCCGCTCGCGAAACACGACAGTATTACGTGTAGGTAAATGGGAATAAGGCGTTTGTTTTTCCATTTCCAGGGTTACGGTCTACCTGAACGACTTTCTAACTCTCGACTCAGCTTCTCTGTTTCTCTCCTCTCTCTTTCATTTTTCTTTTTAAGGCCTGTAGCAAAATAGGAAACGCCGCCATTCTGCCGTGCATTCCGAATTCCGGAGAGCTTTACTGTTGCGTTGGTCTGTTAGGTATGGTCGAGTTGCATTGCCAAGGTTGGTTTTAATTGTTGTGCCTTAGATTTCGCTATTATTTCGTACGTTTCTGTGGCGTTAAAGTCTGATCGGCACCATAAACACGGAAGCCCTTTTCCCTTGATTTTGACCGATTTCTTCACCTTGAAATCCCAGTCTTGGAAAAGAAAACAACGTTAATATCCTTTGGGCCGAATTCTAATGTTTTTGGCCACACTCTTTGTTTTACGACATCTTGTAGCCTTTGCTGTTTATATGCCGAACGTCGAGAATGTAAATCAGTGTTTAGCCTTGTCGAGTGCCACGAGTAATTTATTCATCACTTTTTGGGAAGAGAAAAAAAAAATCGTTGGGATACTTTTCGAAAATGTTTTGCGATATCGACGTTTAAGTTGAGAACCCAGACATCAAGGAGAAAAATGCGGAAGTAGTTTCTAGTTTGCCAAAAAGGGCGAGGTTTTCAGACTATACCGAACGTTGCAACCACTGGAAGGAGGGGGAAATGATACTTGACGGCATTGACGCTTCATGATCGGCCTTGATCCATTGTTATTATTGTGGCATATCAGTCGTTAGTTAAAAGCTTGGGCGTGGATCAGTTGAGACGAAAAACAAGTGTGATGAAGGGTGCGTTTTGATTCCGGTTTCTGAATCGGGAAGTTGTACGCGCGAATTTAACCAACTTCTAATCAAGTGTTGGTTTTTTTGACCTCGCTAGTACCGGTGGGATCCATCCCGTATTTGAGGACGAAGGTAGGGAATCTCGATAAGGACTAGTGCTAATTTGCATATGCCACACCTCGTCGTTGACGGGACCAAGTGGTTGCGTTACTCGCAACGGAAACTCGGCTGCTATTTCATGGAGGTCGTTGATTTTCTTTTTACTAATATGGGTTTTGGACGACGACGTCCAGCCGTGTTGATTCTAATAAAAAATTTCACAAAAGGAAAAAAAAAAACAAAAAAAAACAGTCGCTAGTTTTCGGAATGAAGGTTACGGTGGAGACAACTATTTAAATGGCTAGGCTTCGGGTAATATCATCGTAAACGATTGCATAGGCTTTTTGTTTTGTATATGTCTCAATCCTCCCTTTGCCGGCCCTCCATATTTGGCTCGTGCACATAAAGCATTTAAAGTCTAATACAACATGGCTATTAGAGGGGGGGACCGAGATGATTGTCCAATCATTTTACAACACCTTTAGTTTGTTGTGTATACTTAAAGCCTTGGTCATAAACAGGGTGCTTTAACCGGTTTTGCTTGAGGAGTCTCGTTGATTCTCCGAATGTCAACTTAAATGGAAATTGGAATACAAGCCCTATTTATTTATTTTTTTTATTTTTTTCATTTCCTTGACCTGTGTGACGTAAAAGAAAGGGTGGGCAAAAGTAGAAAATCGAGATTGACGATAGCAAAGTGATTCCCTAAAAAAGAAATGTGTGGGAACACGTTGGAGTGCCCGCTTCACTTTAGTTTCGCATGAAAGAAAAACCTTAACCTAAAAAAGAATCCAACAAGTAGATGCTCTCCCTTACGAATTGGTAACAGATGGGTAGAATAGAAGAGATAGCAGCTCTCCTTTTTTTTTTTTTTTACCGCTAGGTGGTTGTTTTGATTTTCAGTTCAAAGATCACGATGAAAATCTCTTTTCACGCGGGGTCTCACGCGGGGTTATGATAACCGGCCTTTGTGTTTTCATTCTGCTTATACCCATCCTGTTCTACTTTTTGATTTCATTCGCTCTTTTTGTCTTGCTTCATCGTGTTAGTAAACGAGTTCCTTCGTGGTAGGTGAATTTGAAGACGATTTGAATTCTATTCGAGTTCAACACACGAATCCGTCATACTGTTGAATGGCTTTTAGGGCCAAGGCCGAGCTTCTTCGGTCTTCTAATCCGGTCCGATCTCCTTTTTTAACATTGGGAAAGAGTCTTCTTTTTTTTTTTTTTCTTTTCTACCCACCGTATTTCCTACTTAACTTGTCACAGTTCCCCCCCTGTTCTGGAGAAACAACTGATTGATTTTCGACCGAGGGAAACTGTCGAGATAAAAGACGAATAACATTGGGTTTGAGCCCACCTGCAAACTTTGTTTGGCCAATAGTTTGGCGACTTTTAACGTTGCGTGCAAGAATGTTGTTAACGCCCATTGCGAGAAGAGGGAGACTGTTGTCGTTTTAAAAAAAAAGACGGCTGTGACAAATCCATCTGTAATTCATTTTTGTGTGGAAAAACGAAGATAAAAACTTCAAAAAAATTGGGGACAAGGTCGTGCTTTTCTCTTTTTTTCTTTTCTTTCCCTTGATTACTTTTCCACGCGTTACTGGTCGAGCTGTTGGTTAACGGTTGGCGGTCGCCGTAACTGCCTTGTTGTCTTCAAGATCGATCTGCTTTGCTAGTTACGAATTTTTCGGACATGGTGAATTTTAAACAAGAAGGAAATAAGTAGACCGAGTGCGTTTATGCGCAAAGTTTGAGTTGCAAGTCTTCATATCTTGTTTGGCCATCATACTCTCACTTTTCCATCTTCTAATGTCGTTTGTTATTTCCATTTTTTTTCTTTTCTTTTCTTTCTTGTTGTTGGCTCGTATACGACGCACGACAAGAATGCGGAGAAAGCGAAAAAGAGCTGTGCGACCTGTCGAACCGTTTGATTTGCCAAAAAGAAAATCGCCGTGTTTCTCCGGCTCTCGTTGCTATCGTGTTGTAACACGGAGAATCTTCTAAAATCGTGATGCACGTGCCAAATGGCAAAACGATGCATAAGTTATGTTCTTTTCAAAAACGAAAAAGCAAATCACGTTGAAATTACGATACACTTTCCCTCATCGCCTGTACGCGTTTATCGAATCTTTAGCGCACACACCCAACGCGTGTTTACAAAAACAAATAAATAATTAGGCAGAGAGGAAAAAGAGAGGGAAAAAAAATGAGAAAACGAGCAAGTAATCGTTAGGGCGATGTCTCGACACGATGGAACCAGAAGTTTAACAAGTTTTTATCTGCCGTAAGTCGAACTGGAGTGAAAATTTTTATTTTGTGAAAACTTTGTTCTGTTTTTACCTTTTCGTTTAAACAGAGACCGTCCGGTCTCTATCGGGCTGCCGGATTTGGTCAATGATTCCAAAAGCACTTGACACTGCAAAACTTTAGTTTTGTAAAGAAACTGCACTTGTTGTTCAACAATGGAGCTATTTGGTCGCTTTTCGGTTTAAAAAAAGATCGTGCAAGTGAAAGCGGCTCTCGCTTTCTCTTTTTTGTTGTTGTCAGAGCTCCTGTTCGCTCTGCGTCGGAACAGCGACTGACGGAAGCACTAGGGATCGCTTCGGTAGTCGTTATCTTGTGTATGCAGGGCAACTCCCACACAAGCGGCCAAAAAGACTAACGCGCCGTTTATACGTCGAACATTCTTACGCAGAACGTGACCTTCCGACACCTCCGCAATTTGCCTTACATTCCTGCGTTGTTTCATTTGAACTCGATGGTCAACTGGAGTGAGAGGGAAAAAGTTTGTATTTCCAACTCGTTTTTTTTTTTTTTTTCGTATGTGAGTCATTATTCCGTGAAAACGGAAGTGATGCACGCTGACCAAATAAAATAAAAAAACACTGTTGCTGTTCATTGTTGAATGAAGCATGTGCCCCGGCTACCATATGTAGCTCTAGGCTATCACGAAGTTGGTGAGGAATTCACCGTTGGTGCAACAAAGGGGATTCTCTCACTTTGCTCGAGTCATATCTAATAGCGCCGTCTGTTAACAAGCGGGATTTTCCAGCATCCGCTTTGATGCAATACGAACTGTTTTTCAAGAGTAAGCACAATTTAAAGAGTTCTCATCGTTAAGAATTTTGTTGCCACCGCCGCCCAATTTTTCTCGCTAAATTGCAATTTCCGTGTGCCCTTCAAATTTCTGCTCTCTTAAGTTGAGTTCAAGTTTGAAAACGCTTGATCACCTGCGACTAAGTCGCTTGCGTCGACCTCGTCTTGGATATTTCGTGCTGATGAGGGCGTGGGCAATGGACGGTTGCTTCTATTATTTTTTTTTATTTGTTTTGTCTTGACCTTGCTGTTAGCTGTTCTCGTGTGCTAGATGGTGCCACCTTGGTTAGTACATACGCTTTGATGATCGAGTTTGAAAAGATGGTAGAACCTTGGCGCCACAAAGTTACTATCCCGTTTCATGGAGACTTTCGAAAAACGACATCATTTTCAAAATGTGTTGGTTGGTTGTTGAAGTGAGTAGAAAATCAGAATTTATTGATTTATTTTTTTCGCGTGTTGTATATCGCGTAGAAAGCGTAGGAGGTGGTCTGCAAATCCTGTATCAAAGCTTTCTTCAGCAATCGGAGAATTCGTGATTGCCGTCCGTCATTTTGATCGGTAGGGTACGTCACGATCGCCTGCCTTTCCATTTAAATGCACGTCTTTGAGGGCTGTAACATTCGTCTCTCAGTTGCTTAGACCACCGGTTTTCTTTTTCTAGGGTGAGAAGAGTTGGCAACAAGAAGACAAAGGAAGGTTGAGAGAACTAAAATCATCTGAATTATTACGTCATGTGAAAATGTGGTTGGCGAATCGCTGGTTGGATTTTCTTTTGACTCGTTTGTTGTTATTTTGAGAGTTGGGCCAAGGTCCTGATCTGATTTACTCTTTCGTCCAAATGACGCAATTTCTACTTTGAAAGAGAAGAAGAAGAAGAAAAATCAACCCAAATTCGTTAGCTTGTCATATTGTTCTCAATTAACTGAAAGAAGTCTCTTATGGTGAACCAGCTCTTTTCTCTTTTTCCCTCAAGTCGAATTTGATTCGATAGCGTGAAAGATAAGTAAAAGCCAACATCAAAATTGAAACTGGATCGTGAGAAGATTGTGTCTTGTCAATGAATTGCCGTGTTCGGCCTTGTCTAGACAAAAGTTTTTTTTTTTTTTCTAAATTTTGCTACGTCGGTGCACAGATGTATCGGTCGTAAATAGGTGAAAGTGAAAGTTTGTCCCAACTACTTTGTAGCCACCATGACAAGTCTTTTGTTTGCATTAGATTAGTGTCTAGTTCGTACCGTTTTCTGCTTCATTTCTTACATTTTCGGTTGGATGTAAAGTACATTCGAATGTAATCTCTTTGTTGTACAATCAAAACCTGATTCGTTGCAAATATCCCGAAACTGAAAGGGGGATTTCCGGAATTCCAAACCTTATTATCGTTCTATTTGCTCAGTCACGGAGAATTCGGCTTGCTTTTTCATACCATAGTCTTAATCATTTCGAACGTTTTTATCTCATTTTTTTGTTTCTCCACCTTTTATTTCTTTTCCTATAGCTTCGCTACCACCGGTGGAATTGAAGAAATTGCGTGCCCAACAACGTAAGGCTGCAAAACGAGCCGAACTGGAGAAGCAAGAGAAGTTGCTTCAGCAGCAGCGTGAACAGCGTGAACGTGAACAACGCGAAAGGGAACAACGAGACCCGCACAGTCACCACCAGAAACGAGCCCACAATCAACAAGATAAAGAAGCCGATGCTCCACCCGTCGACGACTTGCAACCCCACAAGTTGGCCAGGGTATGCGTTGCTTTTTGCACCTAACCCTCCCGTACGGCATTTGATTTTCTCTTTGTTTTCTTGTGTGACAGGTCGAAGACCCGCTCGAGCAAGCAATCAAGTTTTTGCAGCCGTTGCAAGAATGGGCCTCTAATCGTATCGAAACCCATCTACTGGCTTTCGAAGTCTATTTGAGAAAAGGTAATGCATTGTAGTTTTGAGTCGGTAATGATGTCATATTTACGGATTTTTCTGAATTAGGCAAGCCACTTCTGATGGTCCAATCGGTAAAGCGTGCCTTAAAAGTTGATCCTGACCATCCGCAGTTGCATTCGTGTCTCATCCGATTGCATCGTTTCCTCACCAATGGTGACCTACTCAGTGAAACCGTCTCGCACCCGGCCGTGGCAGCCGTGCTGAATAGTGAAACGCAACCATTATTCCGTGACCACCAAGAGGCCGAACAGCTCAACAAAGAATTCTTGGAGCAGAACAGCAACTCCCTCCCTCACCTTCTGCAAGGTAAATTATTTTCACATTGGATTATATTATTTTTGGTTTAATGATTATTCTATGTACTAATTCGACATTTTTTTGTTCCGGCTGGATGGTGATTTGACAGGCGCCAAAATGATGTGCTTTCTGAATCCCACTCGTGACGCAGAAGCAGTATCCCTTGTCACCCGGCTTTGCGACGCCCATCAGGGTGTAACGGTTCAGGTATTTGCCATCCTCATTAGATTCTTTCTTTGAAAAAAAAAATGGCATTTTTACAGTTTTTCCTTATCGCTTATTTAGACTTGCATAGACATATTGAAAGCGTTGCAAAAAGGCGAATTCGGCGAATCCGGTCGCAAGGAAATCAGCAACTTCAAAGAACTATGCCACCAGCGCATGCCGCACGCCGTCGACTTTTTTTCTGGTCAACAGGTTGCTTTGACCACGAATCACAATCACGCGGTGGAAGAATCATTGACAAATCACGTCTCGAATTTAACAGTTGAAGACGGAACCAATTGAACAGCACTTAATTAAATAAGAATATTAAAGTAAGAGCAACATCATTGAGAAAAAATCTAGGTATATGGTCTTTAGCAGTGACGATTTCACATCTGTCTTTATTACGGTTTCTTTTAATTTTTATTTCTCTTTTTTTTTTTTTTTTTTTTTGTATCCGTTTTTTTGTTTTTGATTTCTTCTTTGAGGGTGAAAAGAAACCAATGCCCAGAAGCGGAAATACTTTTGTCATCTGCTATTTACACGGAAAGTTCTGGGATTTTCTTTATATAGAGAAAACCCTAATCACAAACACCAGCCATGGAACAATTTATTATTCTTTTTTTTTTTTATTATTCTTTTTTTTTTCTGACATTAAAGAGTCCTTTGTGTGCCTTGGCTGGAAGTGAAAGTCAGAATAATCGTTTTGAAACCAATACATTTTTCTCAATTAAGTAAAAAAAAATTAAATTCCTAATTGGTTTTTTTTTTTGTTCGCTTCAGAGTAAAGCTCTGTTTTGTATCGGTAATCTCTTAGTTGCTAACAATTGATTTCTATTGTTTTCTTTTGTTTCCCTTCATTTTGTCACCCCTTCCATGAGATGAGGAGTGAATTGGCGCGTTTCTGGATTAAGCATGAAAGTTGTGTGTGAAGAGATGAATACACAGTGTAGAACCTTTGCGGCACAGTCCGTTATTATTTAAATGGGTCAAATACATCAGATTACAATTCAGAGGTATAAAACTACAGAAACCAATGGATTTGTCAAGGAAGATTCTTTTACACCTTAAGATTCTTTTACCTACTTTAAAAAACGATTTCGTTGGGCTAAACAGACATATTGTTCCAGTCAATTTCTTCAAAATCAATGACGATTTTGGATTTCTTTGGCACAAATTGTTGGTATTTGACTCCAGCCATATTAAACATTAGTTTAGAAGCTTCAGTGGATGGTTTATTTTTGTGTTTATCTGACATGTACACAACTAGTTTAATTCCAGCCTGTATATAAATGAAAAAATTAAAGCATATTCTCTTTCAATCTCAAACTAGAAGCTATTACCTGAATAATCAACTTGGCACATTCATTGCATGGGAAGAGGGCTACATACAAAGTACAACCTTTAAGGTCTGCACTGTTTTTGTTCATTATGGCATTCATCTCAGCATGGCAGACTAAAAAAAGAATAATAAATAAATTTTATTTTTAGAGCAATTATTTTTATGACTTACCATACATATACTTGGTTTCAAGAGGTTTTAAGGAAGTTTTTCCCCAAGGCAAAAGTTCATCACTGCATCCTATAGGCATACCATTGTAACCCACACCAACTATTCTGTTATTTGAATCAGTTATGCAAGCTCCAACTTGTGTACATGGATCTTTGCTTCTCATAGCTGAAAGAAAGGCAACAGCCATAAAATATTCTGGCCACTCCAAGTAATCCTCTCTCTTTTTCTCAAGATCTCTGTATTTACACATAGACAGGACGTACAACAATAAAATCCGTGGACGAAAGGAAGTGGCTTGTATGTTGTTACCTAATTTTTGTTGCCTGATTTGAGTCTCCGGCTTCAGCTTCCTCATCTTCGACACGCAGCCCATTTAATGTTACATTCAACGTCTTGTCATCCGAGGCTTCAAATCCATCAGTATTCATCTCCTGTTAAGAGTATTGTGTAGGTTAGGTGCACTTATAAGAGTATCGTGTGTAAAATCTTCAATTTGCACTAGCAGACTGGCATTCAAAACCGCAATATTCATAATAATTGCTCAGCTGCCAGACTTATTAATGGTCCCTGTCCGAACAATCTCAGCACGACAGCTCCGATCGTTTCCCTTATCATGTTGAGATTGGCTGTTGAAGTCTTCAAAACGTTTCCCGATTGGTGCATTTATCACACACCCGCTGGAGGCTCTGACTGCTATTTCCGAAATTAGACACAACGACAGACGATTTTCCACATGTCGTGAACCAACCAGGTTTCCATGACTTTGACACGACGACATCTAATGAGTTTTATTGAAACAGTCTTAATATAACTACATTTAAAAAAAACTCTTATGCAACTATTGAAATAAGATTAATTATTAAATAACCAAGGTCGTCCTCAGGCGCTATTCATGTTCTAAGGTACCTACCACTCACATGTTTATTCACCGCCACAATTCTTTACATCTCACTCGCCTTTCCCAGTTCCCACTTCCCAAGACCCTTCAGGAGCCTTCCGGTGCCACGGGCACTGGTACTAGTTCATCCACAGACTTCTTGCAGTTTATTTATTGGTACGCCAGATGGCTCGAGTGTCTGTGGAATCGGTCGCGCTTAACGTCAACATTGTCAATCATGGTCGTTTCTGCCTTATAAAAAATAGTAGATCTTCTTCCCACATTAGTAGAAGTTCGCATGTTATCCAACCTTTTAGTATTCTCTGTGAACATGAACCTACTGTGTGAATAGCTTTTTGTGTTTTGGCTCAAGAAGAACTGTCATTCAATGTTTATCAACTCGCGGGATTTTAAGTCATTTAAGTGCCATTTGGTGCATCCGGTGCACTACAGTTTTCTAAACCATTAAAAACCCTAAGGTAACATGTTTTTACATATAAAATATTTTTATAATATTAGAAGATATTGAGTATACTTTTCCATTATTTTCACGATGATGCTCATTATGTCTAAAACAAATGTCAAATATATTTTCACTATGCAACAAAGTGTGTGTATGTAATCAAGTGTCAGTCCACTTGCCACAAGTGTTTGTTATCAAAAAGACATATTTTGCTAAATCAGATTTTCCTACAATATCTTATAAAGTCTGAAATTTCTTTCAGTTCTAGGAATTTATCTACAGATATATTAAACAGTAGATTTTTGAAATGCTCCAGTTAGAGTATTTCTCCCTAATTCCCATCGATGAACTGGAAAACTATGATGAGAACACTTGGTAAACACAAAAAAATATTATTCATAACAAATATCAGAGGTTCTTTTATAATTCTGTATTTATTATTGTTGAAATCCATGTTGATTTTTCAAGGTTGTATGTGTTGGAAATCCGTCCACTAAAACTGGCTTATGTTCCAACGCCAAGCAATGTCACACAACCTGGTCTGAATTCAACCATCAACCTGAAAGACAATTCAGAGTGGCTAGATAATCTAAGTCCAGGAGATATCCTCCTGCAGGATGTTATAGTTACAGACACAATATCAGAAAGTAAAAGACACATTTTTTTGGGTTGCAGAATAACTTTTAATATGACTTTATTATTTTTTTATTTTCGTCTAGACGATCAAACGAAAATCATTGATACTCGAACATTTACAAGACCACGCAAAAATCGATTTTCACCATCTTTGCTAAAACCAATTTCCCAACAGGATGAGAATTCTCAGTTAAATAGCACATATAATTACAAGACGGGGGATGTTCTCAACAGGACCGATGTATTGAACGCAACAGTCGTCATCGACGAACCAACAAACAACTTTGGTACTACAACACAAGGCGAATTAAACGCCACCTTTCCGGTCGAACTGAATGCACCTGCAGAGGAGGAATTAAGTCCTTGCAACAACAATGTGTACAACTTGAATAGTACCTTCTCAACGCAACCAACATCTGACCGCAGTTACTCAATTGCGCCCGCTAAAGCAGTTCTAAATGCCACTTATGTAGAAGAGGTACCTGTTCAAGACCCCATAACATCCGAGTCACGAAACTATTGCTTAGACGAACTTGATGAGCTTAATGAAATTGAAGAAGAAGACCGATGTGATTTTAACGAAGAAGGCTTCCGCAAACCTCTGATGCCTGGTGCTGTGCCAAAAAAACCTTTAATTCGAACTTCAACATGGAATCACGAAGTGCTGCCCCCTTCACCCAAGAAAGAAATCACACCTCCGTCGTCTAAAATCACTCCTCCCTCTTCCAAAATTACTCCTCCTGCTACCAATGGGCTAAAAGATATTGAAAAAAGGGCCAAGCTACAAGAAGACAGTAATTTGAGCACTAGAAATCATGTCTGAATTCAGCATTTAATTATATTTCTCTTCCATAGTTTTGGCTCAAACGTCTACACCGATGGGTCAACGCCGTTTTAGTGGTAAAACAATCGGTTCACATTCTCTTGATGCTCAAGGTTATTCTTTTTGTTTTTGTTTTTATTAGCATTTCCGCGACCAGCTGAGGTGGATCATCATTTAGGATCACCCATTGTCAGTTTGGCAGAGGGCATTGCCAATTTCGGCCCACCCCACATACTGAGGGAGTCTATAATCGAGAATGCAAATTTAGACTTGACATTGGACAATTCCAATAATCGAACCAGAGGTGATTAATTTGCTCCGTTTTAACACATAACTGCTGTTGGCTTACTTCAATTTTTCCTGATGAATTCAAGAGATCAAAGCGCAACTTACGTTCGACAAGTCTCAAAATTCGGTGGAGAACCAATCCGATTCGCCCTGCAGTCCAGCAAGCAGTCCCTACAGCTCGCAGTCTCTCGATAGTGAAACGGGTGGTAAATTCAATCGAGTTTAACATTCAAGTTGACAACAGGACATTTAAAAAATCTAACTTTTTATACATTTTATTTTTATTTTTTCAGGTGCGACAACGGCGCGAGAAATGATCCGGCGGAGTATGCCCAACCTGAACAATCAGTCAAGATTGCGTTTGCCGCAACCGTCGTCTTTGTCCGGGAATCTGAACCGACAGCATGGAAGTGATTCTGGTTTGAGGCCTCCTTCCATGAACAATGTGGTCCGACCGCCTATGCCGAACAGTTCGACTCTCGGTCTGATGAGACCACAATTTAAAGTGCCTCAACCACCGCCACCCGTAGAAACCACTTTGAATACCACCAGGGGGACAGCGCCAACTCAACCGGTTAGGTCCAGCCAATTGGTAAGAGACACACACGAATCAAGATATATGAGAAGTTTAGTGACCTTTTCTGTTTTGTTTTTTTTTAACTAAAAAAAAAAATTTTTTAAATTGAAGCAGCAACCAAGATTGTCGGGATTAGCTCCTCCGGCGCGCGGCAGTCTTCTTCCCAATGCATCGTCAAAATTGAAACCCCTTCAATTAGTGGCTCCTCGGGCTAGTGGTGCTGCTTTGCCGGTCAAAGCTGTCATCCCGCCGGCGAAGGCGTCTAACGACGAGCTCAACTCTACGGTCATCATGGAGAAACCGTCGGTGCTGGCCGCCGCCCCTGTCCATTCAGGCATTCCGCGCCCTTCCATGTTGTCGAAAATTCCTATGCCGCGAACGATGAAGTAAGTCCCTTTTTTTCGATTTTTTTTTATGACCACGCCCTTGATAGTGTTTCGAAAGTGACAACCTTTGCACTTTCACTCCCCATGAACTTCTATCGAAAAAAAAAAAATGAATCAATCGATAAAAGTTGACCTTTGCATGTTATGTTCCATCTTTAGGTCTTCCATTCCGATGCCGGCTGCCCGGCCACGCGCTCCACCTCAGTGACACCCCACCTAACCCACCATTTTTTCAAAAGTCTTTGGTTTTCTCTTTCATTTAAGGAGACATGCACTCATATTAGATTCTAAAATGAAGTTTATATGTCTTGAGACTGAGGATTCATATCATTCAATATGTTGGGGGTGTGTATATGTGTTTTGAAACATGCGCCGTGCTAGAACAGAAAGGTAAAAACGACTGTGCCTTAACATCTTCAATTGATAGAACCCTCTCTCTTCTAGTAATTTTTTTTTTTTTTTTAACTACAGCTTACTCTTGTTTTTAAACAAATGCTTCTATTTATAATTTCATTTATATTCCAAGAATTTCTTGTCTTTCTCTCTTTTCCTGTGGCGAGAACAAAAGAAAAAAGAATCCCTTTCGTTTTAAAAAAAAGAACCCGGCAAAAGTTAAGATTGATCTCGCGTCAATGTGTGAAGTGCATCTGGTGACACTTTTTTTGTTGAACTGCGAGATGGGCCTTGAGGCTTGATTTTTGAACGCAACAGCACACCACCAATAGCACGACAAAAAGTCGATGGAAATGAAACAGCAAATGTCTCTGTCTCCCCCTTTTTGCTCCTTTTCTCCTTCCATGTTTACAGCTTCGAAATATGCTGTGATACGTTTTTTTTTTTTTTTTTCTCATGGCTGTTAACGTTTCTCTCTCTTTCTCTCTCCTTGCGTTTATTTTGGGGTTTGTTTTTTTTTCTGGGAGGGACTGCCCTGTGCGTGACACCGTCGCTTAAGAAGAAATAAAAGAGGCAGTCCCTGGCCGCTTTTGTTGCCCAGCCATTTTTTATCGACAAACGTGAAAAGAAAAAAAAAAGGGGAGCTACGTGAAAGAGAAAAGAAAAATGTTGTAACCTTCTTCTTCTTCGTTTTTCTTCTTTCGTTGTATAAAAAAAAAAAAAACTCGCTCGTATTTTCTTTTCTTTAAAAAAAAAAAAGGAGATATTGAATTCTTTGAAAGAGTTGGAAAACGAAGGATGAAATACACTTGCTTTTGGTTGGCTGTGGTAAGTTTGTGCGTGTGTAGTAGTTTTCACGTTTCATGTCGGCTAACGATAAAACGTCGACTCTTAAGAATTACGAAAGAGGAAGAAAGTAATGATAAGGATTAGTAGAAGATCGTCGTCGCCGATTTATGGCGTCCTTTTTTTTTGCCAGATCGAATGTTCTTATCGTTTTTTTTTTTTTATTTATTTATTTTTTTTGCCCGCCGTCTCCTATTCGGGACTGGTTGACTAGACTTTACGATTGCGGCAGTTGCCACGCAAGACTATTGTTCTTCGTCTCGTGTTCACCTCGACTGCCCCATCCAGATCGATCACGTTCAAGTACGGAAATATTCGAGAGCATTTCATCATTCGGTGGCCGTGATGAACTAGTTGGCCTTCCGTTCTGGCATTTTGAAAAATTTCATTCGATTTCAACGTCGAAAATAGATTGGCTTGACAGGATCGGAATGACTGATTTCGAACCAACCTGTTGAGAATTTGCAATTGATGGTTTTCTTTAAAGCGTATTTTTCTTTTTATTTTTTCAGTTTTGTGGATATCTTTTTTTATTATTATTTCTTGAAAAACGATACAACCTGAAACGTTGTAATTGTTTTGTTATCGACATGGCCGTGTGTAATCCGAAGAGTCAACAAACGCAAAACACGTCGTTTTTCGTGTTGGGGTGCCTCCGGTTGCATCACAAAGACACACTTAAAACCTTACAAATATTTAAGGAAGAAACAAAAAAATGCGTAGAAAAAAAAACGAATAGTCAGCTGGATGATGTACAATGCTGTGTCGACTGTAGTGATAAAAAGGGAAATCTGCTGCCTGTATCATAGGTTTTTAGAGGGCAAAAAAAAAAAAAGAGGCTAGTAGTATGTAGTAGTATCCATAATTCATGTTCCGCAGTGACTTGAAGTCACGTTTCCCGCGTTCGAAGCGGGTGGCGATGGAGTCCGCATGCTGTCATCATTTCATACGAAAGCCGAGCTGTTCCACGTATGTTTAATTTATACTAAAAATATTCCCTCTATATGTGAACATTTATTTTAAAATATTTTGATATAGGGAAGAACAGATGATCACGCTGTGGCGTAAAGGAAACTCACGGTTGATTTATCATCCATAAGAAGAGGAAGAGAAAAAAAAAAAATCCAAACATGAAAATGCGACGCCAGAATAAAAAATAAAATAAAACGGGACCTCTTCGAACTCTTGTCACGCTCGACGAACGGTTCGCATAATAGGATGCTTGTATTTTTTTATACGTACACAAGCGGGTGTGTTTAAGTTAGACGTCTTAATAGCAGCATTCATTTCTATAATCCCGTGTGTTTGTTTGTGTGAAAGTCGTATTTTTGGAAAAACATTTTCGTGTTTTCTCCGGTCAACACACGTCTCGACTGTGACCAGTCCCGCGTGAAATATGGCGGAACACGCCCCGTTCTATCAAATTCTGAAAGTTTTTATTCCCCCCCCCCCTTTTTTCAGTAAAAAATTAAAATGTTCTTTTCTTCGATTCGACTCGACTGTAAAATCTTGTAAAAGAATTAGACGCTTTCCATTGGTAAAAATTAATGGCTCGGAATGCGACACATGGACCTCCCTTCTCTCTTTTCATTGTGGACTTGCTACTGCTGGGTATAAACTATGTTACAGTTGCGTTAACGGTCTGTTCACGATTCAGTCACGCAGTGTAAAAAGAGCTCAAGGAGGTAAATAAGGCAACCCCTCCCTTTCCCTTATTTACTTGGGGTCGTTATTCAATGCAAAATAACATTTTTGAGCCTGACCCCCCTCACTTTTTAATTTACTCTTGGCGTCTTGTGTGAGCTGAAACAGCAGTAACTTACACAACAGCCAAGATTATTATTATTTTTTTTTTTTCTCTATTTCTTGTTGACTTTAAAAAAAATATTGTGCCAGACAAATATGGTTTCCAATTGGATCCGATCGAGATCTAGACGGAATTCATGTCGTCTGCGAGTTTGACCATTTGATAACCCCACCCTGGTGGACCTACATCGACGTCCAGTTTCGTTACTTCACCGTCGTTTCTGTGAATGTAATTGTTACCATACAGTGGATATGGTATCCCTCTGTAGACTGTGCAGCAGCGTTGTGTTCTACGTATGTGATTACTCAATGGAGACATTTTTCAACGAACGATAGTGGCACTTGTCGCAATGACAGTTCAGGCATTTGTGTGTATATGAACCCTGTAGAATTCCATATATTTTTTTTTGTTCCATCACATCGCATGATAACAACGAAAATGGATTGTGATGACGTGACAACATGGGCAGAAATAGAATTTTTGTTTTTGACGTATATCGGAGATGTAAATAAAGAAGGAAAATATTTGTGTGTGGAATTGTTTTAAAGGGACAGAAACAACAAAAAAAAAGTGTCACGAAAATCCATGACGACCGTCTGCTTGCTTATCACTTTGTTGACATCATTGATCGTTTCTCATCAGTCACGCGTTACGGGGATTATAGATAAGGTAAGAAAAAAGAAAAATTCTTTATGGTTTCGTAGAAATTATTTTCAGAATGTTGGTATACTATCCATTGATTCGGATGACCGACTAAAATTTTCTTTTATAGTCAAGGCTAATAGGTCACACCTTTTCTTTTAGTCCCTTTGGCTACCCCTCTCCCCTGAAACCTTACATCACAATTTGAAGGTGAGGTGGCGAAACAGAAAAAAACAAAAATGTCGGTCGTAGTTACCATCCCTTTATTTTCTACGGAAAGATTTTTTTTCGAAAAAAGAAAAACGAAAATGCCTTTCCTTTTTTGGAGGAGGGTTCAAACCACACGGTTGGGTATATAGGAATACATGAATAGCTTATTGCTTATGGGATATATATTTCAACTGACCTGAACCCCCCCTTTATTCTCTTTTCAAAGTCTGTGTGATACGTTTAAAAAGGTGGAACCCTTCTACGTGTACAAGAATAGTCAGATGGACAGTAAGAGAAAAAAAAATATATAAAGTGTCGTAAAATAGAAAATAAAAACAGGTATGCGATGGTTGACTGTTCGGTGTGCAACGATCATCACAAATCCCCCCCTTAAAAGCCGCTTTTGTCTCTTTTTTTTTTCTCTCATTGCTTTATCATGTAAATTTGGTCATTATTTCTTATCGTGTCATACGTACTGAGATTCTCAAACGATCAACATAGGTGACTGGTTTCCTCAGTCGGGCCGACGTGCTGATACGTAAAAAAAAAAGGCAAACATTGTAGACGTAATAATAAGCTTAGACGACCCGTTCATTGTGCCTGACCTGAAACATAAAAAAAAAATTAGTGCATAATTGTTAATCCAGCTTTTATTCAATCCGATTATGCTGAATTTTTTATTTTTTTTTTGTTGGGACAACTGGACAGTCCACTCCCAACTATTTAAAAGTTTATCGATTATTATTGAGATGATTTTTGTATTTAAGCGCACCTTTTAAACTTGTCTTTTGCCATCGCTAACAGCAACTGTCTCTTCAAATTCACAGTTGGCGTGATGGCCAAGATGGAAAGGTTTTTTTTGTTTATTTTTTTTTTTTTGAATCATTTTTGTTCCCGTCCAATAGTTTTCCTATTGTTAATCGTTCGTTATTCTCACCTGAAAAGCTTTTAGCGACCCGGTTTCGGTTCAACGCCGTCGCCATCAACTGGCTCATTTGATATAATGGAACCAAGAAGAAGAAAAAAAGAGAGAAAAAAAAAATTTCAAATTGAAAATTAGTTTTTAAAGAGCTGCAGCAATGAAAACACGCCCAGCAGAAAAGTAAGAAAACATTTAGAGCGCGTCTGTCGACCGGTTATAATGAACGAAAAAAAAGACACGAAAATGCTTTGCCTAGATTTGTTTAGAAAATACTTCAATCTGTTGTCAACGTCCTATATACAACCAGAGAGCTTCTTTCAAAGTGTTATTTTTGAAAATCCCGAGGTGGATTGGAAGGTGCGATAAGCCATTTAAAAAAATACAAGCTCACACAAAGAGAGAAGTAAAAAAAAAAAAAAAAATGTCGCAACTTGATGATGGACTACTTTCTTCGCCGTACGGGTGACAATTTTATTGTCGCCGTGAAAGTCGGCTTTGCTCTATGTAGATAGTTTCAAAGATTGGCAGTACTTTAATGTTTGTTGTCGTCGTTTGTTGTTGTGACGACCAGTGCCTCTTTTTTGTTGTTGTTGTTTGTTGTTATTTGAAATCGAGGCCAATCATCATACGGGACCCAGACATTATTGAGTACAGTAGGAAATATAAGTTGAGAGTTAACAATGAGAGTCACGGTGGCATTTTAAGACAGTCATCATGTCCCTGAGAAATGAACTCGCCAGTGAAAAACGAAACACAAAGGATACGTTCAAAAATGTTTGAAAACAACTTTCGACATACCCTTTTTTCACCTTTTCTTCTTATCTCTTTTGTGTTACGCAAGATTGCCCACGCAGAATTTAATTCTCTCGTATATGCACAACGCCATCGAGTATAAGTTTCATCAGTCAATTTTTATGGTAGGAAGTAATGTAGTGATTGCACGTATTTTTTGTTCTGTGTTTTTAAATCCCACTCGAGTTTTTTACAACATCAGAACTTGGTCGTTTTAATCTTATTGTGTTTTACAACCCTTCTATTGTGATGACAGTTCCAGTGTTGTTTCAATGTCAAACTGGCGATTGCCCTCCCTGTTACTTGGAACTTCCTCTGCCCTTATACCTTACTGTAAAAAGCGGCACGAAAACATGTCGCATCGTTGAATATTTCTTTTTTTCGTTCAATCCGGGAGATATCGCGGTGACATGTCATCGTGCAAGAATATGAGCATAAATGCTGCACTCGTTTGATCGATCGAATCGATCTCATTACGTCCAACTTTCAGATTATATTCCACTTTTAGCAAGTTTGTAGACAATAGCAAAGTGCTTTTTCCTGTTCCTCAGTTGAGAAGAAACCAAAATAAAAGCTCATCAGGATGAACGAGAATTTTTGTTTAGAGTCTCTTTATGACGCAGACTTGATGTATCGGCATCAGCCGGTACAGTTGATATTATTTGTTAATTTCTATCGAGTCTCTTTATGACGCACTTACGTTCCCGCTGGTTAAAACAAAAAAAAACTTGATGTATCGGTCATTGTTATCGATAGTTATTGGCTTGCATTCTTTTTTGTGCAATCGAATTGGCGTTGTTTTACACGAGATAAATCAAATACATACGGTTGAGCTGATTTTCGGGCGACGGAGTAAAGTCAGTCGACAAGAAATAAATAAGACCGTCGCCATTCCTTTTGATAATAGATAGACAACGGCACATATTTATATATAAGTCACCGCGAGGTAGAAAGAGAGAAAACTCGGTCGTGACGACAGTCATCGTGATAAATTGAATCGACGCTTTGGTGTGTGTGTGTTTGTTTCTTGTCTTCTTGATGGAACTGGTTCGTTTTGATTTGTAACATGTTTTTATTGAGTTGACAATGTTTACATTAAGAGGAATGCAGCTGCGTCGGTAGGTACGGCGAAAATTGCTGTCTGACAGGAAAATTGAAAGTTTTTATCGCACTCTCGGTCGGGAGCAACGCAATGAAAGTGACATAGATTTTCTCTCTATTTGAATTTGCACAATCATGCTTTCAATTGTAGTTAAGGCTTTCTTCCAGTCAGTCTTTAATCTAATTGTGGGATTTTTTTTTTTTTTTTTTACCGTTGTGTTGTTGCAACTATGATGGAATTTTTACAATGGGCTGATTGAGAACGTCGTCGTGTTCCGGGAAAACTTACTCAACGGAAACACGTGCATGTCATTGAATCAGCCAATTTCCTTTTTTTTTTTGCCTTTTATTATTATGATTATTTCCTTTTATTCATATTAAAATAATAACTACAAAAGTAGTCTACAACAACACAGCCATAAACCTCATTTTTTGTTGTTTTGCACAATTAATTCACCGTTCAGGCCGCTAAGGATAGATGGCACTACTGCAACTAATCCCGTCTCTAACTAATAAAATTAAAAGCTGAGTTGCCATTTTCATTTTCGATTGACGCCATAGTATAGGTAGGTCCCCCTTTCCCCTCTTTATTCATTGCTGCCGGGTAGGAGGAGGGGAGAGAAAAAAAGCAAGTTTCCTAACAAAGCCGCGCCAAAGTCTGGATTTCGGAGCCTCTCACTAGTCAGTGGACGCTTGGCAATCGTAGCGCGCGTTCGTGTTCTTGTGGCTCTGTGTGTTTTGTGCGTGCATCGTGTTTCTGCTCCCCCCCCCCCCTCTCTTGATCGAACGCACCGAAAACTGTTCGTCCCAACACATATAATATTTTTTTTTTTAGATTCAGCAGCTTTCTGTTTTTGTTAAAGTGTTTAAACGAGGGGGACGCTAACAAAAACTGGTGTGTTGTGATCACCGATGTTGGGAATTGCTGAAATTGGAAGAGAACAAGGATTATTCATTTGGTACCGAAAAAAAGAAATAGAGAAAGGACAAGTTAACTATTTTTTTCAAGCAACGCCAAAAATCCAGCAAACAGTACAACAACACACACAAAAAAACGAGGAATCAGGTTAGTTTTCTTGGACTCGACTCAACTTCTTTTTTGTTCGTTTCCCCCCATTTTTTTGTGTGTGTGTTCTCTCCTCGTGGAAGGCGTCAAAAATGAAGACTGGTTTTTTTTCCCCTCTAGAACTCCTTGATTTTTGCCCATTTGCTAGCAACACGTGTCGAATCTCCTTGTTCAACTGGGCCAAAATTCTAACGAAAAAGGTCGATGCTTTTCTTTTTTTCTCAACGTGTTGCTCGAAATAGTTTTCGATTATTTGTCCTTTTTGCTGACCGTGTGCGTTTGCAATGGCCACGAGGAAGCCCTCGCTCACCTCCTGCGGGTTTATTTAATTCCCTGTTTTTTTTTTCTTTCCTGGTTTTCGTCTTTTATATTCTTACCTACACACACATGTTTCTGATATGAATATATCTGGCACGAATTTGCATAATAAGATGCAGCAAGGTCTGTTTACCTTTGTGACACACACTTTTGACGCCGCCTAGCGGAATGGAATCTTTCCCATTGTTGTTTTCATTGTTCGATAGGCATTTTTGTTTTTTTGTTTTTTTATTCTCTTGCAACAAATTGATGTTTTTGTTTCCTTGGGACGCTTCCCGTCATTAATTCCCCAAAAGATGCATCAAGTGCTCGACTTGTTGGCCGGCATTCGTTGGCCGGCAATGCGCGATACATCAGGATAGAACTGGATTAAAAATTTAAAAAAAAAGAAAGACGTTCAAAAAATTAAGTTTTCGTGTGTAGATCAAAACTTTTTGTGTGTGTGTGTGTGTAATCAATTCTAGAAACAAGTGGACGCACTTTGAACACTGTTGGAACAAGTTGACGTCATTCGATATGCAAAAGAATTCATTTTCTGTTTTCGTTTGGTTGTGAAAGTTTCCCCTCTTTTTTTTTTTTCTTGTTGACGAAACCTTGTTTTTTTTTTCGGGGTTGGGATCAAGGATTTTCTCACTCTCTTTTGTTTCTTCTTTTTTTTTTCGTGTTTATGATTTAAAAAAGTAACACACGGGGTGTAAGCCACCCATTTCACGCCCGACGTCTTTTCCCCAGGACATACCGGTAACCCCGTCTCTCCCCCTTCCCCTTTTTTTTTTTTTTTTTTACTAAGAAATCATCTTCCATCTAATTAATGAAATTGAAAATCTTGTGTCGTCTGAAGGCCCGATTGGGTTGTCTGAAAAATTTTCTTTAATCGTGATTGAAATGAGTAATTCGTTTTGACGCATACACGCACACGCAATCTAATTATTATTCGACAGGGAACAAGAAAGACGGCAGACACATTACAGATTTTTTTATTTCTACTTAGATTGAGCTTTACCTTGGGCTGTTCTAGTCTCGTACTTTTCCAGTAAAATGGGCGGAGAATGTGAAAATCGTACGGGGCGCACTAAAAATATGTGTGCGGATAAAATAAAAAAATGACGATAATGCTGTTATTAGCTCGAAAGCTTCTTCTTTCCATCGCCGTCTGTCGCTAATGGATCAACGGCGCATGCACACATACACACACAAAAAGAGGATATTACACGAATGACTCATCCCGCCAAAAAATAAAATAAAAAAGGAAATTGGCTAATTAGGAAACGGGGTAAGGCAGTTAGAAGTTGTACATGTTGAAAAAAAACATGGCCGACCGTTAGCAAAAAAAATTTTTGGCGGGATGTGGCACGCGTGCGAAACATCACAGTCAGGTGTTTTTCTTTGTTTGTGTGTGTGTGTGTCTTGCGTCCGATATTCGTTTTCTTCTTAGAGATCGATAATGAAATTAAATTTTTTTTTCTTGGAAAATAAATTTTTAAAAACAATTTTCTCTTGGGGGTTGTGTGCAGGTAAAAGAAGAAGAAGAAAACGGTAGGCCGGCTTTGTGACGCATGTTTCTATGCCGAGTTGCGACTCTCCCCATGGCACACATCTCCTTCTTCTCTGGGTTAAATGATAACAAAAGATGGTGGTCGTATAGGGAACACAGAAATAATAATAAGAAAAAAATAATAAAAAAATGGGGGGAAGATGGAAGAAGACCTCCATTTGGTTTGGTTCCCATCGACCGTGAAACGAGAAATCTATGTTTCCCTTTTTTTTTTCTTCTCTTTTTGGGAGGGTCTCTTTCCTTTTTATATATTTGGAGAAAAAGAGGATGAGTATCAAACGCCACGTGTTTGGAGCAGCCCAACAAATTCAAAAAAAAAAAAAGTCCCGGCTGACTGAGTGACTAACTGACAGGCAGACAGATTGAAGAACTTTAAAAAATTTTTTAAAGAATATTTTCCAATTAAAATATATTAAAAAAAATAATAATATAAAATGTTGGGGAGGGGGGTAAAGGTTCATGTAAATTTTGACGGATATGGCACCTCGAACTTTCTCATTAGCAACAGGTCGTTCAGTCTGCCCATGTCGCCCTAGTGTTGTACGCCAGTCAACAACGGGCAGCTGTTTGATGAGGTCGTTTGCTTTGTTGTCTTCAAACGGAATACTTGAAGTCTTTCTTCTTTTTTTTCCCTCTAACTCAGATGTCTCCATTATATCAATCCAATTTCCCCCCCTAAAAAAAAAGATATTGAGATGTTTATGGGCTTTTTTCTTTCAAAAACTCGATCCTCAGATAAACAACACCATCTCTTTTTATTTCTTAGCTATTGCTAACCGGGATTTCTGTTGTTTTTCAAATTTTTTTTTTTTTTTTTTTTTGGTGGGACTTGGGTGTGGCCGATTCCCCAATTTTGAACGCTTTTTTTTTTCTTCTATTTCCGCTTGGATGTCCCTTTTTTTTTCAATTTGTAGAGGCTGACTGGGGGGGGGGTGTAGACAATAACAACCCGCTCACATGTAAGCCAACATTCCAGCGAAATCAAAGGGATTCCCTGTCGTCTTTTTCTTGCAACTCGACTTTTTCTTTCGTTTTCGTGCGAGTTTGTCGGTGAAAACGACGGAAAGGGGGCGATCGTGTCTGGTGTTCTCTTTCGGGGTTGGCTTCGTGTAAATATTTAGTTCTCCCATTTTCCTCTAGTTCCTTTTTGGTGCACTGCAAGACGTTTCTGGAATGTCGATGCAACAACTTTTTCTCTCCCCACACACAGCCTCATCGTTTTTCTTTTAAATTGTTATTCCCTTTATTTTTAATTTTTAAAGTGGGGGGGGGGGGTCGAATTTTCTTCTAGGGCACCAATTTTCACCCACATAATCAGTGACGCATTCTCTTTTATACCTATTGATGGGTTAGCTGAGAAATCTTTAACGACCCCCCTCTAAAAATAATTTTTTTTTTTCGCTTCAACACTTGGCCAAGAAAAAAAAAATGTTCGTAAATCAAGTTAGGACATCACAAAGGTTTGTGTGTGTGTGAGGGGGAGGGGGGGCATTTCATTTAGTAACGTGAAACTTTTTTTTTTTTTTTTTTTCGTTTCGCATAAACGAAAATGAAGAAACTCTTGTGTGTTGTTTTTTGTGTGTGTGTGTGTGTGCCCTTCAACATAACCCCTCTGTTTTTGCGCCCTCAAGTTAAACAAACTACTACCTAACCGTTATTCTTTTTTTTTTCTTCTTCTTTTCTGCTCGCTTGTTCAAAGAGAACCGGAGAAGTATGTGGTTGTACGCGGTTTTGTTGTAGAAAAAAGGGAGAGAGACCCTTGTGCTCTGCTGCCCTTTTATTTTATTTTCTTAAGAGAGAGGAGGGGGGGGGGGAGGTAGGTAGGTTATTATATGACCCCGGGGCTAATATAGAAAAACGAGTCAACTTTGAAAAAAAAACGTTTTCAGTGTCAAGTGATGGTTTGACTAGCATCACAAACGATTTTCCATAAGGATTTGGGTTGTTGAGAGGCAACCCTGGTGTAATTCGTAATAAATAATGAAAAAGGTGTGTGCATGCGGGTCACGTTGCATCTGGTATTAACTGGATTCTTTATTATTTTTTTGTTAAAGAAAAATTTTCGATTCTTGTCTCGTTTATCTAGCTTTGCATTAAAAGTCTTAAAAAAAAAAGAATAATCTATAGACTTGATGTAATGCCATATCGACTCGGTGTTGTTCATCGAGCAACAATGCCTGCACACATCTATCTCTTTTTCTCTTGCTATTCAATGATTTTGTTTTTTCTTCCTCTTGTGCAAGGATTCTCGTACGAAGAAAAAGAGAGTGGACATGGGATCTCTAAAGATTCCCCTGTTTTTCTATTTTTATTTGTCAGAATTTCTTATAATAGGGAGAGGGGGAGAGGTGAAAGCAATCGCGTCCATTGATCAGAGTCACGCATCCTGTTTGAATCAACCGGTGCTTTGACTTTGTGAAAGAAACAACAACAAAAAAAAAATAATAATAATAACCTTCACATTTTCTTCTTTTTCCGAGTGGCTACGGTCGGGGTCAAGTGGAAGAGATAAGAGGAAAGAGATTGTGCGGAACATTTTTTCTACATTTTTGAATTCTTTTTCTCTTTTTTTTTACGATTTGCTACCCGAACTTCTGATGGGATTTCCTCTAGAAAAATGTCACATATTTTCTCTATCCCCCTTTTTATTTTTAAAAGAAAAAAAAAAAAATTTATTACGACCCTAGCGAATATCAATAGCGGCTTTTCATATGTATTTTCATCTGTGCACAATTTCCTAGGAAAACGGAGAATTTTATAACGGCGAGGTCGTTTTTTTTTTCCTTCTTCTTTCGATGTTGCCCTCGAGGACCTTTTGCACCCCTCTCTATAAACCCCCCCTCATTAAACTGCTGCTGCTGCTAGGGCTTGTGTGTTGACCCTCGTCTGTTGCCTTTAACACACAAAGAAAATGTTTCTCCTAGAAAGAAAGAAAAGAAAAAAAAAAAAAAAATTGGGGATTGAAAAAAATGTGTTTTGTTTGTAGTCCCCCCCCCATCCGCTGGATTTCTTTCTTCTTGATACTTTACAAGTCCACAGTCGATTCTGTTTCCGTTGGATGAGCCCGGAAAGATAACGCCACCGTTCGAGAAATTAAAATGAAGAGATATTTTTCTGTGTCTTGAAATAAAAAAAAAAAAAAAACTAAAATCTGAACGACATTTTTGGAGAAAACAATTGTTGGGTTTTGAAGGAGAGATGGTAGATATGCCCTGAAGGCCAATGTCTTGCTCAACAGCCGAAGAGTTTGTATGGGTCGAAGTAGAACGAAAGAACACCGCGCCCTTTGCCATCTGTCTATCTCTTTTTCGTTTCTTTCGCTCAACACCTGTGTCTTTTTTTTTTTTTTGCTGCAAAGAAGTCGGAGGAACATCATAAAAGAAATTCGAATCTTTGACGAAAGAAAAAAAAAAAAAAAAAGATTGAAGAGGGGAATGTCTTGTTAACGAACTTGACACAACTAACGTTTTTCCTTTTGAAAAGTGATGGTGATTTACTATGTAAAAAAGAATAAATTGCCACGAGCTTTGACACTCGCCACGGGAGGGATCCTTCGACCCGATCGTCTTCTTACCCAAGTTCCGGTCTTGCAGTTTGATCTCTTCTTTTTCCCAAGTTTTTGATTTTTTTTTTATTTCTAAAGAAAGGCCCATTTTCTATTTTATTTTTTGTGACGTTAAAACTATCTGACGTATGATGGGGGGAAATATATTTATACAAAAAGGCATCAAATAGGATTTGTTGGGTAGAGTGCTCCATATTCATGTGGCGACATTCTTATCCAATTCTCGGTACACGCCGTATATAATACGATGTGAGTGGAGAGTAAGATTGGCCTTGTAAATTTGATGAACTGTTTTGGACGCTTGATGGATGAGAGAGCACATTTCTCTCTCCAGAGGTCGCCATAATCAACTTTAGTCCCCCCCTTTTTTTTTATTTTTTAAATAAATATAAATATATATGTTTTATATTTCTGTTATCTCTGAAGGAAAAGTAGTACAAGTCTATAATATACATGGAGAGTCACGCAGCAATAAGGAAAACGATGCATCTAAACACAGAAATGTGTGTATGTACCTCAAGTCTGGTGCATCCCCGCTGGGGGCCCCGTTGGCCCCTCTTCACGCAGCCACACAACTTGCGCGTGAATATTATACGCGTTCAAAATGTTTTTCGGAAAGGCAAAACGAAGAAAGAAATGCGTGTGTGTGTGTGTGTGTCTAAAGGGGAAGCCATTTGCCATCGCTTCCGGCCGTTAGGAATGAAGAAGAAGAAGAAGAAAAAAAAAAAACAAAACAAGTTTAGATAATCTTTTATAATACCGTATTATACCGTAGGAGCAGTTCTGTGTACCATTTAGATACGTGGTGTTTTTTTTTGCTGCTTTCTTTATATTTGAGAACTTGGGGGGGTCGTTTCATAGGGTAAATCGCCTTTTAAAGAAGAAAATGGAGGGGGGGGGGCTATCATTCAGTTCTCGTGTTACGTTATCCGATAGCTTATTGTCGTAAAAGAGGAAGGAATGAAAACATGTCCTTGTTTTCAAGAGTAAATGGCTTCGTCCTTCATTTTTTTATTCAATCACTGAGAGAGGGGCCCCGTTCACTTTTCGTTTCGTCTGCTCGTGATTAGCGCGAGGTAATGATTCAGCGACTATCCATTTATTTGTTGTTCATACACGCTGCAAGAGATGATGGCGTCACCTGTTCGTCAAAGGCGTCGTCGGCTGTTTGTATTGGTAAGAGGTTGACGTCGCTATGATGACAAAGCAACAAAAAAAAAAAAAGGAAATGGAAGGTTAAAATTTTTTTAGTTTTTTGTACTCGCCGTGACACGAGTTTGGTGCGGACAAATATATCGTCTTAAGATCCCCGTTACCGGGGAAAAAAAAAAAAAAAAATCTAAAATCAATACGGGAAAGTGGAAGCTTTAGATGGTAGGGGGGGTTAGACAAGTCCGAGTTAAAGGTCTTTATTTCTTTTTAGTAAGAGGTTTTCCATTCATCGATATTGATCTGTGATTGGGCTCGGGCTTTTTTATTTATTTATTTATTTTTTAAACACGTCTAATAATAAATTTCGAAAACTAGAATTGATTTGATGTTTCGGAAAGTCAACTGGTTTCGGTATCTGAAATTGTGAAGAAAAGAAATCCCGCTAGTCTCTTTTTTTTTTTATTTTTCGTCTAGACGTTGACTCGTTTTTTTCTTCTTCTTTCTTCTTTCTAGTTTATAAAAGGATAGGTGGAGTTTAGTCAGAGCAAACTGTGCTGATTGGCTAAGCACAGTATACGGTCGGCTTGCAAATTATCCAGTTTTCTCCTCTTTTGTTTACTCGCCGAGTCAATACGCGAAATTCGATAACAAATCCCCTCAAAATAGATTTTTCCTTTTCCTTTTTCTCTTGTCCGCTTCGATGTAGTTGTAGCGCTGTTTAAATGGTGACTCGTCGGAAATGGAGTTCTCTTCTGACGTTGTCCATGTAAGGTCCGCCAAAACAACATGCTGTTCCCTTTAAAGGCAATTGTAAGAAGCAGCAGTCGGCCAAGTTGATTGGTTGCTCTCGTCTTGTATTCGTCATGTTCTTTATACTTTTACCTTCGAAAAACAAACAAAACAAAACGAAACTAGGCGACGTTGGTAGAGAACGTGGCATTGATTTCCAGTCGTAAACATCTTCTTTTTTTTCTTCTTCTTCCCCCTCAAATTTCCACGCGAAAAGATGACGGACACAACTTTTTCTGATTGTTGTGTGTCGAAAAGGACAATTGATTCGGCCCCTCCCTTGTTGTTGTTGTTGTCGTTCTTGTTGTTCGATTTGTTCGTCTACCGATGGACCAGATGGCGCGCCCTAATGGAAAACGGTCCCCCCAACACATTGGTGCCAAAAAGAGAGAAAGAGAGAGAGAAAAGGTTAGTTGTATAATTCCCCCACACCCTCCATTCAAAATGACCCCCATAGTGTTAGGGGTGTTGCCAGCGAGAGTGACCGTTGTTGCCAGATTTTCTTGCGTCCACTTGGGTCACGCATGGGCCGAGCTTAAAGGGACTGGACAATTTCAAAAGAAAGATGGACGATGCAAAGAAAATGTAAATATTTTAAGAATCGAAGGGAGAACAAAGGAAGAAGAAGAAAGACAGACGCTTGATGTCACTGGGCGACACTAAACAACTCGCAGAGAATGCTCATTATTCAAATGTGGGCCGAGGGAAATTCAGCCTTTTCTCTTGTTTGGGTTATGGATTTTGTGTTTGATGGAATTTGACATGAACAAATACAAAAGAAAATGTTCTCGGAAAAGATCAACTGGTGGCGAAAGGGCGATATGATGGATGTGGATTTCTCCGCTAGACGAAACGAGAAACGATAGCTTCTCTGCACGATCCTTCGTGTTTTGTTTCTTTTCTTTGCTCAGAAAACGCTCAGACTCGCTTTTGCCACTTGTTTTTATTTTATCCCAATTCTTCGACACGTACGGTAAAACAGTGAGAGGCCTCTCTCCTATTTATAGTGGTGATGATGTTTTAATGACTCGAGTCTTTTTTCTTTTTCTTTTTTACCCCCTCACCCAACGATGAACGTGGGCGCCGTCCGCTTTCACCAAGCAATCGTGGGTGGGTGGGGAGAACGTGCGTTATCATTTATCTGGCGACTCGTGCGTTCCATCCAACAATCGGAAATGATGAAATTTGTTTTTTTGTTTTTGTTTATCGGGTGCGTGCGTTTTTTGACATTCGTCAATGCGAAGCATCGAGAGATGGCCATTTTTTTTTGTTTTTAAGGATAAATGTGACGTCATCTTCTTATGGATTCATAAGAGGGTTTCTAGTGCGGTAATCGCATTATAACCCGTTAGCGCCGATTTGGCTACTTGTGTAACACCCCTCTCTATTGGTTTCTTCTTAACGAAAGCCCCTCCCCTCCTCCCCCCCTTTTTTTTGGTCTTCTTCTTTCTTAAATGGGAAAAAAAAGAAGAAATGTTTCGTGTCTTGATGGTAATCTGACGGATTCAATCCGCGACACAGTTGTTTTCTATTAATGCACTGTGACCTAAAGACTGAAAAAAAAAGGGAAAAGGAAAGAGACAATTGTGACATTTTTTTTTTTTTTTTTTTTTCGAAAGTGAAGAAGAAGAAGAAGAAAAAAAAAAGTTTTAATTTTTTTTTTATTTTTAAATTTTACGCTTGGAAACGAGAGGGACCAGCACACCATAGTTGGCAATGGTTCCACCACGAAAGCTATACATGGATAGAAAAGACTAAGAGGAGAGAGAGAAGAAAAACTGTTGCTAGAAAAGAAATTATTATTTTTTTCTCTCGATCCGGAGGCTTTTTCTCTTTTGTTTTGTAACTTTCAACGTTTTTTTTTTGAAGAAAGGGGGGGGGGGCATATAGCGGTTTAAAATATTTCTCTTGTTTTGAAATGTCGGAGGCTGAAGGGACTGTTTTCTATGTGTGTGGAGAGGTTCAATTGAATGTTTGATTTCCTTCTACTCGTGCATGTCACATGTCGACTTTTGATGATTATTTCATTTGGAGAAAGGATGGTGGGAGGAAGCGAACAACTCGTGGCATTTATTATGCAACACTCGACAGAGCGAAAAAAAAGTTTGCAATTAATCGTTTTTTTTTTAAACGAGGTTCTCATTTAAAATCGAGTTCAATAATTCTTATCTATTATTATGACGAATGACGAAAAAAAAGCATTTAGCAGTTAATTGAAAATTAATCGAAAGGAAAATCCATTTCAAAATTCGACACAGTCCATATGATTAAATTAATGACAGTAAAAAAAAAAAAGCAAATTTTCATTTATTAAATCTAAAGGGACGAGAGAGTCAGTCGAAAGTTTCTCGTCCCCCCCACTATCAGAACAATTTTCATCGTTGATGTAAATAACAGTAACAGACAATCCCACCCCTCGCGGGACAAAAAACCAAGGGTGTGGTCCTCTCCCCTCCCCGCCTTTTCCCCCAAGTAAAAAAAAAAAAAAAAAATGAATTCTTTGTGTATCGAGGCTATTCACGCTGGCCTTTTCGAAAAATAATATGCCGCCACCCTTCGTGTGTTTTTAAAAACGTTTCTTCGATAATTATAAAAAAAAAAAAAGAGGCGTCTGGTTTCTTTTAGTGATCTATTCTCATCTTCTCTTGTGCGTCTATCAAAGCGCTCATTGAAATGGAGAAGTCGAAAAAAAATGAAAATAAATAAATATACTTAAAACAGAGCGATGGTTTAACCACACGCCCAACAGCCAGAAAATAGAATTAAAAAAAAATGAAAAATAATTCCAATTTCAAATGGTGTGTGCTCTCTCTCTTTGTCTGTTGCGCCCGCCTTCCGTGAGTGCTTCTTTTGGCTTTCACTCTTCATATTTTTTATTATTATTTTTTATTTTAAAAGCTTTTAACTTCCTTTTTCGAAACGTCCAACTGAAGCAAAGAGCAAAATCGAGCGAGTCTTTCTTTGTGACGTCTGTGTTTTATTTCGACATTGGTACAACAAAAGCCTCGGGTTACCCCTAATATTTTCGTTCAATTTGGAAATGTTTAGAATGGATTTGTGTGTGCGCGCGCGTTTCTCGCACTTGCGACGCGTTTGACCAAATGCGGATCACCAAAAGGCGTAGACGGCATCATCTTTCACCTGCCACCGCCCAAGTGCATATTTTTCCTTCTCCTTATTTTCAAGGATAGACAAAGTCAAAGAGGGTGGAAACCGCGGGGGAGTACGGGAAACAAAAGAAAAACGATTGTTTCGTGAGTTATTATCTCGAAAACAGCTTTGAGTGGTGGTATTAGGAAGGCCTTGTTCTCTTTTTTTTTCTCTGCCTCCCGCCTTCAGGTCATGTTTTGTTTGACTTCAAATTTCATTTTTATTTTAAGAACGACACAAACTATTTAAAAAAAAAAACATTTGTTTCAACAACAACAACAAAAAAAAAAAGAGAGTGAAAGAAATCCGCCCGGAAGCGTTTCAGTTTTGTTGTTGTGCCAAAAAAAAAAAAAAATTGAGGAGAATATGGCGAAATCCGAGAAGGTACTCTTTCGCCCATTGTCTAACACATTGCGATATCTAACAGTATGGTAATAGTTATGTAAAAAAAAAAAGTGGGTGGCAGCCAAATATATATTTTTTTTATGACTCCCGTGTTTCTGGTGCGTGCTCCGCTCACGCTCACGGAAATGGTGTCGATTTTTTTTTTTCTCTCGCCAAACACAAAAAACGAGAGAAAAATGAAGTCCAGTTCCGACTGAGTTGTGTATAAACGATGGGTCTTGTTATTACAACATAATTATTTCTGTGTGTGTGTGTGTGTGTGCCCAGTGTGTGTTTACGTGCTAGCAAATAGTAACTAGTCCAAAAGAGTTTCTGTTCCAGGGCCACAATAAGAACAATGAATCGATTTGAATGGAACGTTTTATTTGAAGGGAAATGTGAAATTGAATTTTACCTTTTTTTCTTTTCAGAGACCCACATTCTTGAACGAGATATGACGAGGTGAAGGACAACCCGATTCTTTTTGTTGCTTTCAAAAAACAGCAAAAATATTTTGAAAGGAATTTTTTTGTTGTTGTTGTTGTTGTGTGGTGTGGGGAAGAGGTGATGACAATGGACGAGACGAAGGACCTTGAAGAGCCTAAACGAAGGCGGAGGAGGAGGAGACCGTTGATTAGAAGTCGACTTGGCAGCGGGACAGCAGTGGCCAGCTGGATGCAAATTGCGGTCGCGTTGTGCGTGGCCGTCAGTTTGGCTGATTGCCGGAAATTGGCGTTTACTCGACAGCGCTACAACGCCACCATCTACGAGAACAACATCGGCAAGAGCTACGCCACTCCAGAAACGGAAAGGATGGGCATCCAGTTGCCGGAAGCGTCGACTGCTACCGACATCCGTTACCGCATCATCAGCGGCGACAAGAACAAGCTGTTCAAAGCCGAATCTCGTCAAGTGGGCGATTTCAGTTTCCTCTTGTTAAGAACTCGAACCGGGCAGGTGGATGTGCTCAACAGGGAGCGGACGGAGCTGCACAAACTGCGCGTCCGGGCCATGCTCAGGTCGGCTGTCGATGGATCCGATTCCGACCTGCCCGACGCTGAGGCCGACGTTTGGGTCTACGTCCAGGACACGAACGACTTGAGTCCGCTTTTCTATCCCAGTGAATACGAAGTGAACGTGCCCGAAGATTCGCCCCTGCACGTCTCTTTAGTTCAAGTGAAGGCGGACGACGCGGACGTCGGCGTCAACGGGGAGATTTATTACTCGCTGGCCGACGCGTCGGAAACGTTCGCCGTTCATCCGCTGACGGGCGTCATCTCGTTGACCAGGCCGCTCGTCTTTGCCGATCAACCGTTTCACGAGCTGATCGTTTTGGCCAACGACCGAGGGCCCAAACTGGGCACGGCGGTGGTGGGCGCCGCCTCGCGCGCCCGGGTGCGCGTCCATGTGATGAGGGTGAATCAGCACGAGCCCCGCATCCACGTGCGCCACTTGCCCGAGGTTGTGGAGCAGTCGCAAGTGGACGTTTACGCCGTCGTTCGAGTGGAAGACGCCGATCAGGGTCCCAGCGGCCACATTCGCTCGCTGGACATAATCGGCGGCGATCCGGATGGGTACTTCCGCGTCCAGCGGGTCGGAAATGTGGCCCAGCCGGCGGACAATAACAATGGCGCCGAATTCAATATCGCCGTTCTCAAGTTGCTGGATCGTGAAAGAGCCCCGATGGGCTACAACCTGACGCTGAGGGCCGTCGACGGTGGCACCCCTGCGCGCAATTCGACGGCCACGCTGCACGTGACGGTGTCTGACTGGAACGATCACGCCCCTGTCTTCGATCGTCAACACTATGACGTGCGCGTTGTGGAGACGGCGCCCGTGGGCACTCCTTTGATCCGCCTACGCGTCTCCGATGAAGATCAGGGCCGCAACGCCCAGGTCCAGCTTAGCATTGTCGGCGGTAATCAGGGCGGACATTTTCGCATCAACCCCACGTCGGGCGTGCTCTACACAGCCTTGCCGCTCGATGCCGAAATGAGGGCCGAACATGTGCTGACTGTCAGCGCTATCGATCAGGGAACGGCCGGCACGCGTCAACAATCGTCAGCCAAGATCACCGTCCAAGTTCTGGACGCCAACGACAACGATCCCATTTTCTATCAGCAGCCGGGCGGCGTTTTAGAGATCCAGGTTCGTTTCTTTCCTTTTTGTCTCTCCCTCCGTTTTTGAATGGCCAATGGCGAAAACGTTTTGAAATCAAATCAAATCAAATCAAATGGACAGGTGGATGAGAATGAGCAAGCCGGGGCTGAAGTGGCCAGAGCGACGGCCCGAGACGCCGACGCTGGTGAGAATGCGTACATTAGTTACAGCCTGGCTAATCTGGCACCCGTTCCTTTCGAAGTGGATCCCTTCACCGGAGCCATCCGCACTACCGAGACGTTAGACTACGAGACTGGACGTCGAAGGTAGAAATTGATTTCATTTTTAATTGACTTCAAAACTTTCCGTGTTCAATGTTGTTTCATGTGTGGCGGGGAGGGGGGGGGGCACTTGTGAATGGCAATGGCCTCATTTTGTTATGCAAATTTGGCAATTTTGGCACATGGCATTTCGCCAGATGGACGTGTTCACATCAAACAACCCGATTGTCCTTCTCTGATTGAAATGGAATATTGTACAGACGCAATAACGGGTCCATTTCCTTGAATGTTAAACAATTATTATTTTCTAAAACAAAAACAAACAAAAAAAAAGATATATGCTGAAAATCCGCGCGTCCGACTGGGGAACTCCGTACAGACGTCAATCGGAGCTGCTGGTCACGGTGATTGTCCGTGACGTCAACGACAACCGGCCGCAATTCCAGCGCGTTGGCTGCGTCGGACGCGTTCCGCGAACGACGGCCATCGGCTCTGAGCTCTTGACTTTATCGGCCGTCGATTTCGATCAGGGCAACACAGTCGTTTATCGCATCGTTTCCGGCAACGAGGACGGATGTTTCAGTCTGGACTCGTCGTCTGGCGCCGTGGGCGTCGCTTGCGACCTCTCGGACCTTGGCATCAGCGAGCGATTCGTCAACGTGACGGCCACCGATGGCCAGCACTTTGCCGACATCATGACGATCCGCATCCATCTGACGGCCGGCCTTCGAGGCGAAGAAGAGCCGCGGTTCGAGTGCCGAGAAACTGGACTCGGCAAAAAGGTCTTGGAAATGATGAACGCCGCGGCCAAGAGGCAGACGGGCGCTGATGATTCAGATCCGGTCACGGAACTGCCTCCACTTCCGTCGCGCTACGGCCAGAATGTACACACTCCAGAATTCTACGATTTCCCCGTCCAGGTAATTGTTTTGTTTGTTTGTTGTTGCGGTTTTAACTTAAACTCGACAAATTGTTTGAAAAAATAAATAAATAAATAAATAATTTAAACAAATCAGGTTCGTGTCAATGAATCCGTCTCGAGCGGGACGGCCCTTATCCGCCTGAGGGCGAGAGATCGTGACCACGGCTACAACGGTCTGCTAGTGTACGTCATTTCCGGCGGCGACGACGACTCGGCTTTTCAAATCGAGACAGAGACGGGCTTGTTGCGAGTGGCCGGCCAATTAGACCGAGAGAAAAGGGCCGGCTATTCGTTGAACGTGACCGTCTTGGACTTGGGACAGCCGCAGAAATCCGCCTGGAGGATTCTGCCCGTCATTGTGACGGACGTCAACGACAACCCGCCGCGATTCGATCGACCCGTCATCAGCGTCTCGATCGCCGAAACGGCCCAGATGGGCACGTCCGTCGCGCAACTGAGCGCCAGCGACGCCGATGAAGGCGACAACGCCAAAATTACGTTCAGCTTAGCCGCCGGAGCTTCGCCTGACATGAAGCTCGACCCCAACACGGGACTGCTCACGGTCGCCGGCCAGCTGGATCGCGAACGTCAGGATTTTTACGAGATGGCCGTTATCGCGCGAGACGGATCGCCGAACGGGCCCGGCTTAACGGCCAAGGCTCTGGTCCGCGTCCGCATTTTGGACGTCAACGACGTGGCTCCGCGTTTCGCCCGGCCTTGGCAAGTGGTCAAAATCCGTGAAGATATGCCCGTCGGGGCAGTGGTGGCTCTTGTGGAAGCCAACGATCCCGATCTCGGCGCGGGCGGTAGCGTCCGTTACAGCCTGGCGTCCAGCTACGCGTCTGAAACTGTGGAGAGGTTCGCTATTGATCGCGTGACGGGCACGGTGCGGCTGTCCCGCCGTCTGGATTTCGAGGATCGGTCCGTCTACAATTTGACGGTGCGTGCCAAAGATCGTGGCTCGCCTTCCCTGTCCAGCGAAGCGTACCTGGCCATTGAGGTGGTCGACGTCAACGAGAACCTCTACGCCCCGCGGTTCGAAGACTTTGTCACCGAGGCCAGCGTCCGTGAGAACGCACCACCGGGCACGTTGGTAGCCAAAGTGACGGCCACCGATGCCGATCCTTCCGGCGACGATTCTCGCCTCTCGTACGCCATCCGCGGCGGCACTGGATTGGGACTGTTCTCCATCGACAATGAAGGTCAGTTTCTTTTCTTTTGTTTTTTGTTTCAAATTTCCCAGCCAATTTTGACGGACTATTTTTTTTTTTTTTTTTTTTAATGGGTCGTCCCACACGCACGTTTTTAACGAGTCCGTCTCCACCTCGTTTTGCCATTCGTCCATTTCCCAAGTGTTGTGTTTGCCGGCCCTCTTTTTTTTTTTTTAAACCGGAAATCTCACTCATTAGGTTCATTTTGAGGTCCTCTTTTTGTTTTGTTTTTTAAAATTATTATTTGGTGCACATTCCGGCTTGTTGATTGACTCCAATTTGAATTGATTCGTTGAGTACGAAAGAAAAAAGGTCGCAGATGGTTAATGAACATCGTGTGCGCATCGTTCGCGTCAACGTCGAAATGGACTTTTGGGCGGGCAGCCAAGCGAAACAGAAATCCATAAAGTAATAATGCGGATGACAAAGATGATGATGGTGTTGTTGGAGTAGTCTTCCCTTGGTCCGCCGTGTCGTTATAATCAATTAGAGTAGCCCAGCCACGTCTTAAAAGCGAAGCAGCAGAAATAATAAAAGATGGAGACTAAATATTTAGAGAAAGGAGAATGTGGGGGTTGCGCATATCCAACAGTCGAATCCATTCATCTTTCCTCATCCGGCAGTTAATTTAGTCGCCATTTTATTTTATTTTTAAAATTTGATTTAAAAGGCACCCCTACAAAAATTCATAATTTTTTGAAATTTTTAAATTTAAACTAAACAAAAATCTGTTGGAGACTAATGTAATCATTAAGCCACGGACCAAAGAGGGAGCCAATGTGTACGCGTTTTTCACGAAGAACTGTTCCAGCGTCATGTGTGTGTGTGTGTGTTTTTTTGAAACGTTCCAAAATAGATTTATTTACCTGGGTGGTGGTGTGGCGGGCCAGTGAGCAATTTGCTTCAGGGGAAAAGGAAAGTCGCCATCATCATCATCACAACAGCCGTCGTTCGTCGCGGCCGCTCTCTTGTGTGTTGACTGGCAACTAGCCAGAAAGGCGACATGGAACAAAAAACATTTTAAACTTGGAAACTTTGTCGGTCGATTGTCAAACACAATTTCTTTTTCTCTTTAGGGATTTCCTTCTTTGCGGGACTTTATTATTATTATAATTTTTTTTTTTTTTTTTATCATTTGCCCCTCCCGATTTAATGACTGTACAAAGGGAAGAGGGGGGTTACAACAGCAGGAGGCAATCAATAACGACCGCGTGTGTCTGGTGAGCGTAAAAGAGAGAGCGGACGTCATTCATTTGTCTCTGAATGAGTTGGTGTAGAGAGTGCACACGTTCAGGTATATCCACACACACAAACACACGAAATTCGACCACACGCAGATATCGGACAGAGGTTGCCCTCCTCATCCATCGTCCGTTTTTTTCCTTTTTTTTTCGTTCAAACTTTCTTTGTGCGTCTTATTCTTCTCTGGAACATCCATCATGTCCGTCGTCGAAGGGGGCGGCCATCTTTATTTTCGTTGTTGTTCCTCCCCTCTTTTAGGGCGAATGACATTGTCCTGTAATTCTCGTTCCATCCACTTCCGCGCTCTTAATTTTTTTTGGGGGACTCTTTTCTCTTGTTGTTGTTGTTGTTGTTGGCACTCCCGAAAATGAAGGAGGAGGAGGGAACTTTGTGTCGTATTTTCAAGTCACTTGGATTCTGTTAACTTCCTTATCGTTTTTGCGTCTATTATTGAAATTAAATTGCCAATTGTTTTAGAAACCAAAAAAAGGGATCACGACCGATTTTTTCTTTTTTAATTTTTTCATTCCCAACATTCGACGTGATCCGCGTGACTCACGACCGAGACTTTTGTTTCATTTTTTTGTTTTTTTCATATTTTGCGGCCAATCGGTACGGCCGTGTGACCGCAATACCATAGGTGGGGCGGGAAACGATTTTTGACGTCATCCATTTTGAAATTTATTTTTCTATTTAATTTTTCCTGTTGTTGGCAATGCGGGATTCAATACGCGTGACGTCGTGCGTGTCACCTCGTTTTCAGTTCTTTCCTTTTTTTTTAAAAACAAGGTGTAAGGGTTGTTGTTGTTATTGTTGTTGCGGTTGGAGTCTGCGTCAAAGTGAATCGGGACGAAAGGCAAAAAAAGAAAAAGAGTTTGAATTCTCAGCTACGCTCCATAACGGGAACTCACGCCTATCACGTGTCACAAACACACATAGGACTTCCTTTCGTGTACGTCATTCTTCTTCTCTCTCTCTCTCTCTCTTTTGTACTGTTCTGCTTTTTTTTTTTTCTCTTTAATTCCAGTTTTTTCTTATTTTCGGGGTTTATTTTTTAAAGCCTCGGGACTTGAACCGGGAAAAAATAAATAAAAACCGAGGGCGACCGAGACGAACAATAACAATGGCACCCATTTTTTCTCGTTTTTCTTTTTGTTCTTGTCCTTGTTTCAGAGAAAACATCATATTTGATCTGGAGTTATGATGGAGAGGGAAAGGGTGTGTTGTAGGGGTGGTTGGATATTATTGTTTTGACACGGTTCAAAGCCCCCCCCTCCTTTGTTTTTTTTGTTTGTGATTATTTGTGTGTTTACACTGAGACGGCCGCCGTCTGTTTTTCTTGAGGTCAACCCAACAAACGGCAAAGGGCAATTCCAGAAGAAGAAGAAGAAAAACGAAGAGCACAGCTGTGGGGGCCGCGGGAATCCAAACGTGTACGGCGTTGCCAGTGAGAAAGAAAGAAAAGAACAAAACTGGCCATTGTTCGTTAGTGCCCTGTCAATAATGCAATGAGAAAGGAAACAAAAGAAACACACAATCATCGACTGCCATCGTTTAGAAAAGACGGGGATGAATTCGTAAACTAAAGGCAAAGGTGTTTATCTCTTTGTGGTACCCAAATTATGTTTTTTTTTTTACCTCACCCTCCAGAAATTTTTCTCTGACCAGCTGCCATTGGAAGATTGACAGGATAGATGCGACTTCTTTTTTATAAACAACAAAAAAAGGGAAAGAACGAAAGAATGGATGTGTGTCCATTTTGTATAGAGAACCGGTCTCGATCGAATCCCACTATTCATATAATTGGGGACGGACAAGTAAAGTGGCAAGGGCGGATGGAATCCGTATCGAGTGTCTAGGCAACGTGAAACAGCCGGCCTTATTATATAGTTCCGGTCTTGAATTTCCAAAAATCTTCTTGAATTTCTTTTTTCTCTTTTCTTCACTATTTTAGCCCCATTTATTTTGAAAAAGGGCGGCCTCTATACACAATCTTTATTACATATTTTTTTTTTTTTTTGGGGGGGGGGGGAGGAGGAGAAATTGTTCGTTTGAATGGCCGTGTGCCTATCGTACTCGAACGGGCGGTACTCTGCTACCTATTTCCTCTTTTGTTCATCCTCGAGAGAGAGAGAGAGGGTGGGCCTGCTAGTAAAGTACAGTCTTGATTTCTCGTAGGTTTACTTTTGCGTGTTCAATAATAATGATAATAATAATGCTTTCAAGTCTATCCTATGTCCACGTCACAGCAAAGAGTTAGTGTAATAATAATAAAAAAATGAGATAAGAATTCGGGGTGGTCCTTTTTCTTAATTCCCTCTGGCTGGATCCATCACAAACGCAACAGCTGTTTTTGAATTTTTTTGGAATTTTTTGATTTTTTTATGTTTTAATTTATTTTTGGCGTATTTATGTTGTCGAGTCGAGATTGTAGGTCATCAGTCACCGAAAAGAAATCAAATGCGTTTACCTGCGAAAAGAGTAGAGGCTTCCGATTTCACGTTGATTATTAGCAGTCCCGTTTTTCCTTCTTTTTTATGTGATGGCTTCGAAATTCGAAATGACTTAGACTTATGAATCGTTAGCTTCATTTGTTGTAGTTGCTAGTATAAAAAAAAAAAAAAAAATTGGGCCCAGAGAAATTCACATCAAAAGAGAAAAACGGCAGACGGTGTGATGGTCTAATGTATCCGGAGGAAAAGCGGGATGGAAAGGGGACGGGAAAAGGGAGATTGGAGAAGTTAACAACCTGTTTCCGTTCGTGTTTATTGAACTGGATTTACAATCTCTGACAAGAGATTGAGATTGTCGTCGCTGAATACCTTACATGCCAAACAAGCAGTAACAACAAGCCCAACGACGTTATAGGTGTACACACAAGTTGTGAAACGAAATATCGCGAGTCAATCACAATCTCTTTCTTTTTTTTTTTTTATATTCCGTTCACGCTCTCGTTACAAGTAAATCTAAAACTCGTCTTGCTCTCTCTCTTTTTTGGGGGGATAGATTTAAGGATATGATTATTACATTTGGGACGACTGGTACTTCTTGTCTTGTTGGCTTGACATCATCTCCCCAAACGATCCTCTCGTCTTATAGTCCTCCCCCCTCCTCTCTCTCTCTCTTTCTCTTTTTTTTTTTTTACAAATGTATTTTCCTATTTTGTGACGTTTTCGAAAGGGGAGGATAAGGAGGAGTTAGGTGGAGGGCTGAAAACAATCAAATAGATAAACGGTTCGACGATGTACGTTATGGAGTCAGGCAGTTGATGTCCTAGTCACTTCCGCACTGAATCCGACAGGATGCGGTCGTAGTACACATTTTTTTTTTTTGGTGGGCTTTGTTACGCACAACGATGACGACGATGAATCACGACATGGATCTAATCATCCCGAACGAGGAAACATAACAAACAATAGATCGAAAAATTCGTAATTTTTTTTTTTTTTATGGAGATTAGATTTTCTAAAGTTTGGCTTCGTTTGGTCAAAAAGAAAAAAGGAAGTTTTAGGCGGCAGGGGCATAATTGAAAAATGTGGTTTGCGGTCGTTTTACTTGGCCCAAACCATGCGTGAATGTGTGACTAAGTGCCGGCTCGTGTCGACAAACACAAATTTTGAAATCAAACCAATATTTATTTTCCTATTTTTATTTTTTTTTTCATTTGCTCTATTTGTCGTTTGTAGGTTCTGCCGACCCCCTAAAAAAAAATGTTTGACCGATCCGATTTCTATTTTTTTATTTTTATTTTTATATTTTGCTTACTTTCTTTTGAAATCGAGCCAATAAGAAAATGACAGTCGATTCAAGTGGACTTTCATATTTCCGGTACTGAGTACACATTGAAATGCGCTACTGTAACATCAGAATAGTTTATAAATGATGAATGTGGACTATGCACTTCCCCTCTCTCCGTCCAGATGCTCTTGAGTCAAAGACAAGAATTCAGTCTCTTCTTTTTATTTTTTTTTTCGATCGAATATCTCAAGTTCACTTGATCGGCAGTTGTTTGGGGCTTCTGGAAGAGATCCGTCTCGATGGCGCCGCGTCTCTTCTTTCCGTCTCCACCTTCTTCTTTTTTCTTCTTCTTTCTTGCATCGATACTGACGTCGAACAAAAACAAACTTGCTACTTTGAACATTTCGTCCCTTTTGGCTCTGCAAAAGAGAACAGAACAGTTGCCATGGCGATTGTATCTCCCCCCACCGCCCAAGTGATCGATCTGTACCATTCCAGGTGCTATGGGTATCAATTGATTACCGAGAAATGGTTGGCCATTTCACAGCTGACTACGTTTGATACGTATCCATCGCATTTTGTGTTGTTGTTCCGTTTCAATTGGCCCTGATTCTCTTTTTTTCTGGGTTGCTTCTTTTTGTTTCTTTCAAATGGGACGGTTTCAAACCCCAATAGGTAACACACACAAAACATCGCAAGGGTGGTCTACTTTTTTTCGGTGTTGTTGTTTGGGAAAGTAAAAGAAGAAGTCGATGGGGGTTGTTGCATACGGGGGGAGGTAGAACACGGAATGTTTTGATGGATTGGAGAAGGTTACCCGCAGGTCAAGTAAACAGCACATTTGATCAAACATTCAAAGAGAGGACATGTTTCCCGTTGTATTCAGATGATGTAGGAAAAAAAAATATGAAATTAAAGATGAGGGTGACATGATGAGAAAATGGGGTTGGAGACATCCGTTGTCGATTAAAATCTGCCGCGTTACAAACTGCTGATGACACGCGCGCATTTCAATTGGGAAAAAGTTTGCCTTGTGTGGCTTAGCGGCAGGGGAAGCTTAGCAATTGATGCTTTCACGATAGTTTGGCTGATGACATCTAAACGACTTTGGGAAGGACGACGTTACATATTTCTTTGTAAAGCCAATGATTGTGGCTGCTCGTCGCCATGTGTACCCGCCATGTGGAATTCCTCGACATTACGACGCATCGTTTTTGATTCGTTCGAGCGATGAAAGTCGCATCTTTTTCATAGGGGGAAAGATACAAGACTTTTTCTCTTTTGATGTTTTTTTTGGGGGGGAGAAAAGGAATGGAAAAGAAAAACTGTTGAATGTCAGATTGGGTTCAGTCAACGATGTTTGGGCTTCTCGACGACATCCGTAATCGCCATTTTTTTTCTCTTCTTCTTCTTCTTCTTTTTTTGAATCGGAAGATACTGACGATCGCAATTCCGGATCTCTTTGGTTGGATGAAACATCTTGCAATGGATTTGAATAAAAAATCGATTTTTTATTATTTTTTTTTAAGCGGGATTTTTCAAAAGGGCTGTTAACCAATCATTTCCACATGTTTCGTGTGTGTAGTTTATTTTTATTTTTTTCCCCCCAAGGCAACGAAAGGAAAGAAGGGCCGGTACGAATGTGTATAGCTTCATCAAGCTCTCAACGAAAGCTCATTTCACGCTGATTCTTTTCTCTACACAATAGCATCTAAGCCTTTACACAGCGATATCATATAGGGGCTGATGTAAAAACGGGCAGATGACGAATAGATGGTGGCATATAATAAGGGTAGGTGTAGGTCACTGGAACCTGAGGGGGGAGGGGGAGACTCGTGTACAAGCTCTCGTCGTTTCCGATGGAACAAAAATGAGGAAAAATATAGTCGACTACTATGCACATTGGAGGGAGGGGGGGTTCCTTTGGGGGTTAGGAAAAGGGGGAAGATTTTTTTTGGATGCGGGGGAGTTGGGTGTACCGTTCAGAACATCGATATCGATCTCTTCTTCTCCCTTAGTTTTCTCTTCTTGACTGAGGCTGTGTGGGGTGGAGGGGGGGGGAGGTCTGCTAAATAAAGTAAGGGCAGGACGAGAGTGATAGGCATTTATATGTGAAGTTGCTTAAGGTTTAATCGAAGGATAATCAACGGAGAGAGAAAGTCGGGCTAACCGTTGCGTTTGAGAGCCAATCAAAGAATGCCACCCCGAGAGGAGTGTGAACCCAATCAAGTCTGCCCACCCACTCTCATTTTTTTTTTTTTTCTTATCGCGTGATTAGGAATCGTTCCCCCCTTTTTTATTTTAACGGGCTGAACCAAAAAAAAAATGTATATATATATATAGGAATTAATCTTTTGGGTGTAATAAGAGAAGAACAAGAGAACAGGAAAAAAAGTAGATTATTAAGAGATCCATCATGAAGGGATGAAAGAGAAATGGCCGTATCGATTTGAAGGAGTCTGTATGACTCACTCTCCCAAAAACATTGGGCATCACTTGAAAAAAAAAAAAAAAAACCTGGAGAGATTGTGTAATTTCGGGGGTAGATTCTAGGAGGGGTCGTGTGTATTTAAGAGTAGAGAGGGTAGGCGCGCAGGTCTGTGGACGCAGGAGGCAGTGGATGTCATCGAACGTTGGGGGGTTTTTACAAACGATCTCTATATCCCTCTCTCTTATCATGACGGTACGTATATCTTTATAGAAAAAAGAAATATTAAAGAGTATGTGAATGTAGGGGAAGGTTCCGTTACTCACGATCGGGGGGAGCGATGTACAAAGACTATTAAATACGAGTGTAGGAGGAGTAGGGATCGAGAATACATAAACGGCTATTGTGTGTGTGTGTGTGTGTGTGTAGGGAAAAGACGAGAGGAATTGCACACAGTCGGCTAAAAACTTAATCTTTAACCGAGCACTGGCAACAAGGTCGAGCACTTCTCCAACTAATTAAGAATTTACATATCTCTTTGTTCTTCGCACTCACCGCATCAGTTACATTTCGGCCTATAAAACCAGGAAACATTTTCTATTAAAAAAAAAAGATTTTTTTTTGCCGCTTAATTCGATTGTCTCCGCATTTCCCGCATTGAGTAAAGATTGTGTCAAGTCACAAGTTTTTGTCCGTTTTTTTTTTTCTTTCTTTCTTTTCTCTGTGTCACGTTTGATGTACACGAAATGATCCCGAGTTGAATCTTATTCCGTGCCCATCTGTCCGCTTTTTTTTTTTTTTCCCCCTCGTCTGACTAGATACCAGACCATTCACTTTGACTCGGGAATTTGACTCTGTGTTTGCCCTTTTACGTAACATACGTCGTTAGTGAGTTAGTGTTACCGAGACAGTCCCCTATCCCCTTCTATATACGAGGCTCGTTAATAAAAGCTTAGGCGCATTGCGCAAACTCCGCAGATAATGAAGCACAAACATTAATCAAACAACAAAAGCCCGAAATGATTATAACAATAAAAAAATTTTTTTCTTTTTTTTTTTTTTTTTCCCCGACTGCACCGATAAAAACAAACAGCAACGTCGTGTCGAATTTTCATGTTCATTATTTCTATTGCACATATTTCCCCTCCATTTTTTATTTTATTTTATTTTTTTTATTTTTTATTTTCCTTGTATTTTGTTTGGCCGGACGTGCCATTCGGCTCTCTCACGCTCATCAGTTGATCATTTGCCGCCTTCGGTGGGAAGAAGGAAAAAAAGGGGGGGGGGGTGGAGAAAATGGTTAGATTAGAAGGATAGTATCCTTTTTCTTTGTGCAATGGCATAACAACAACATTTCGTGTCAAATCCATCTGAAAGGAGATAATCGTTTTAATACAGTTGCGTTTTTTTTTAAAAGGGAAATAAAAAAAAAAAAGATGGTCGTGGTGGGAGGAGCTAGAAAACAAAGTCAGCGCGGTGCATTACATGAAAGAAAAAGTCTGAACTGATCCCGACCTTTTTTTTTGTTTTGTTATGATGAAGTAAATTTTCTTTTTTTTTTATTTGAGTGGATGATTTTCTTTTGTTTCTACGACGGACTATAGCAGAAAGAAGGAAAAGAGAATTTGGGAATCATCATGTTGAACGATGTTTCTTTTTTTGTGCCTGGAGCAGAGTAAAAGAAAGAAGAAGAAGAAAGATAACTATCCGTTTATTTTATTCTCGATACTTTTGAGGGTTTTTCTTGTCCCAGTATGGTTAAGGGAGAAACAAGAACCTACAAACAAAAGAGAGACACGGACACGGGTTCGGTCCTATTTGGGTACAAACGGTGGCTGTTAAAAAAACATTTCCAAAACTCCATCTGATTGGATTGTTATCTTTGTTGCCTTCTCGCAAGACAGCATCACCAAACTGAAGAAGAAATTTTCGAAAATAATATAATAAAAAACAACCCCACTTTCACAAAAGGATTCAGACAGCCAAACACACAGCTGATATACAGCGCAGTGGGCAAAGAAAAGAAAAGGAGGAAATGCTGTGGCCATATTAGCCATCTCTTTTTCCTTTCCTCTTCTCGTGGCATGTGGTTCACACACAAAAAAATAAAAAATAAAAAGGGCGGAGGAGGCATCTTCAATGTTAAAGAGATGCGCGCATTCCAGGTGAGACGAGAAGAAGGTCTTCTTGACCTTGTTGCCAGTCTACACAAATCACTGGCCACTGGCCACTGGCCACCAACTGGCTCCTATACTAATCACACGGCGATGATGGATGACGCTAGTTCACGCGATCTCTTGTAGTTGTTGTTGTTGTTATCTTTGGCCTTTTCTTTCTTTTTTTGCTGAAACGCAAGAGGACATTTCATTGGCCTTTGGAGCTGGTGGCAATAAATAAAGACAGCGTTAAAAGCAGAGCGAAGATGAGGAAAGACTAAAGATTTTTTGGTCAAGTTAAGGGTATGGCAGAAGGACATGACAAGGCTGTTGGATTTATTCACTCGTAAAACAGTTTTTTACATATTTACCCACATAGTATCAGCAAAATGATGAGGATGCTGCATTTTTTGGCGAGCCACCAGCGAAATGCGTTGTCGGTTCAAACACTGGCGACGGCTAGCGAATTTTTTTTTTTTTCAAAGTCCTTTTATGTTTAGAAAAACAAGAAGGGGAAGATGTAATAAATATACATATTCAGATCAAGTCAACAAATTATTTTAGCATTCGGGATTTTTTTTTCTGACTTCAGGATTTAAAAAAAGAAAAGAGATAATGACTGAGAGTGAGGTTGTTTCGCCCATGTCCAAATGATTAAAAAAAAAAAGAGCCAGGGAAATATGAACATGAAGTTAGCCGTGAAACTGCTGCGCGTGCTCGGCGGGAGTCTCGTTAGTCTTGGACACAACCGCCGCCGCCATTATAAAGAAACACACACAGCAAAAAAAAAAGAAAAAAATCTTTTTTTTTCATGATTCTATTACGAAAATATTGTTTATGGATGTGTCGGTTCCTATATAGCAAGTCGACCGTGTCCCTGGCCGTAGGTTGAGAATCATTTGCATGTAGCGCCGCCAGGAGGAGGAATTTCTTTTTTTTTTCAACATCATTTTCATTTTTTGTTATTATTATTATTATTTTTTCTTCTTCTTTATATTCGTCTCTACCTAATGGGACTCGAGTCTGTGGCTGTTGGCGTTTCGCCATTTTGTTTGATTACCCGTGATCTTCTCCGTTTTTGAGCTTCACGCAAGTTTCCCCGTGTCGTTTAGCGTTCCGCAAACGACCCGCTCAAGTACATAAACGGTGAAATGTGGAAGAAAAAAAGACTGTTGAGTACTTGGTCAATGTTGCCTTTTCTTTAGAAAAAAAAAAAAATGGGATTCAGTTGATTTGGTGTGAAAAATCGAGCGCCGCCACCATCCGTCCAAACCGGTTCCTAAAATAAAAAAACAAAATCTGGTGGATAATTAACGCGATCTGTCTACGCTGGATTCGACTTTTTTCTTCTTCTTTCTAAGGGGGGTTTGTTGTTGATGTTGTTATTGTTGTTTCACCTTAGATGTGATCTGTCGGAACGAATGGGATCCTCCCTTTTGCCAGTTGATGGATTTGACGGTCTCTTTTCTTAGATCGTTCTTCTCTCCTCGTTTTTGTTTTTTTAGATTTATATTCTTGTCTGTCGATCTATGTTGCTTGTCTAAAAGGAAGACGTCTTCTTTTAACGGATGTACTTGGTCCCGTTGCCGTATACCTGGCGTAATGGTTAATTAACGTACAGCCTTGGAGCTGGAATTAGCCAACACACCAGCTGATGCCGATCGACCCGCGTTGCTATTATAAAGATAGTTAACATCCTAACTTACACAAATTTTCCAAAAAGCTCGAAAAAAAAAGAAAGAAAAGAGAGGAGAGTGCGCTCAGTCTGACGCATATGCCGCCGTTCTCGGTTCTTTTTCTTGTCTTACCGTGATGATGATGATGATAACAATAATGATGATGGTGGTGGTTGCCAGTGTCTGATGATTTCTCCCGCCGTGGGTTTTCTTTTTTAACAGCTCGCTACCCTATCATCATCATCAAATGCGCCATTGGATCTTCCTCTTTGCTCGAAAGAAAGGAAAAAAAAAAAAAAAATTGTATTACCCGTCCCGCCGTGCTAATATTTAAATGAGCTAATAACACAGGACACACTCCCCTTTTTTTCTCGTTTTTTCTTTTTTGCGCGCGCTCAAGTACTAATAGTAATAATAATAATGATTTCAGAGATTATTATTTGTTTGGAATCTTTACGGAAAAATGGATTTTTTTTTTTTTTATATTATCATTTCAGGTTAAATTCTTTTTTTGAGGGGGGAGTAGAAGCTTGTTCTTTCTCTCTCTCGGTCGATGGGTCTTTTTTTTTTTTTGAGGATCCCAATCACATCGTTAGAGCCGATGGATCCATCACGCGACGACACACGCAGGCACTTGTCTGTCAATTTTGTAAAGAAAAAGAAAAGAAGAAGAAGCTCTGGCAGTGGGTGGAGTTGTTCGAAAGTCCACAAAGATTATGTCGGCGTGTGTCTCTCTTTTGGTGGTTGGTGTCTGTTATTTCGGGAGTTTTTTTGTTGTGTGTGTGTGGTTTGGTCACGGGAGAGAACCGTCATCATCGGAGGGGGGTTCGAGCAAAGAGATAGAACTTGTTTGCAGAGTTGTAGCGAAAAGATAAAGAGAAGAGAAAAAAAATGGGAACTTCGTGACCGTAGAATCGGCTGTTATTTATGTTTATGCGGACAATAAGTTTGTCTTTGCTTCGCTGGTGCCCGCACCGAGTGAGAAAAAAGTGTTCGGCCTCTTTTATGTCCCATCTTCATGTTCTTTTTTCACATCTTCGTCTTCATCTGCCAGTGAAATATGTCCAGCACTCCGTGAGCTGCTCGTGATTTTATATGACTCTGGGCTTTTCCTCTTTTATTCTCTCGTCTGTTCCATGCAGACACATAGTTGTCTTATCATTTTTCATGTCACGGGATGGAGCTGGTGGATAGGGATAGGCACCGGTGTTGAAAGTACCTCACCGGGACGCCTCATTTCTTTTTTTTTTTTTCTTTCTGTTTCATTTCTTTTAAGAATATTTTCTTCGCCGATTTCTTTTCTTGTTTCTTTCTTTTTTTATTTTTATTTTTCTTTCAACATTTTCATTCCCCTACAAATCCGTCAGTCCCGACCAGCGCTCGATGTTTATGGACTGTCTGATGATAACCTCTACAGTAACTAAAAACCCGCAGCCAGCCTACAAGAAACTTTGTAACATGTTTTATTTTTGGAAATCACAAGACATTTATATATATTTTTTAAGGAATTAAAATATTGGGGGGGAAAAAAATCAGGACAATCTCGTCCAGGTCGCTAGGTTTGTTGTGGGCATAGTTTTTTAAAAAATGTAGGGGACTTGGCTGATGCCCGTTATAGAACGGTGGGTCTTCGTTCCATTAAGCTAATCACTGATAATCCCTTGACTCTGTGCTTTTCAGACTGTGCCCCTAAGATCTTCCTGTTCATTTGTTTATAAATAAAGAAAAAAAAAAAAAGGAGGGATTTTTGTGTAGGCCCTGGCCGTTACGTCACTTTTTTTTCCACTCTTTTTTTAGAGCAACTGGAATTTTTGAAGACGGGCAAAATTATTGGAATATTTTATGGTGGATAAAGAAGAAGAAAAAAGGGAAAAGGAATCTGTAAAAGTCATTAGTTTTTTTTTTTTCCTTTTTCTCTCCCCACCGAGGCCTATTCATAGCACACACACAGACACGTAGATTGCCGTTTGTTCGTCCTCGCTCTTATTTGTGAGGTGATCCGTGTGTCCCACCACATCAATGTGAATTTTTCGGGTGAAACTGCGGTTGGCGGACTAGCACAAGGGCACAGGCAGATCGGTGAGGATTCCCTTCCCCGTAAAAAAAAAAAAAACGCGGAGATAATGGCACAAATGAAAAATAGAGGAATGTTGATTTAAAAAGAACTAGCGGAGCGTCTCCTGGTTTGGTTGTCCGTGACCTCAACCAGACCCCAAAAAAGAACATCAAGAGGGAAAGCAAAAGAAAACCAGACCACACACGCACATCATCTGTCTCCCTCTCTCTTTATTATTAGATCGAAAAAAATATACAGTTTTCCTCTAAAAAATTATTTAAAAATTTCACGTTGAATGGGATTGTGAAATTCGTTTATTATTAGAGAAGAAAAAAAAAAGAGAACCGACCGCAATGGGCTGTTTACCCGAATGGCCGTTCACAATTCCGCCATTGGGGTGGAAATTAAGAAAAAAAAAAAAAGAGGAAACATGTTTTGGCAAATAAACATACACGTGTCGATTAGTCATGTGTTACATAGCACCTGCCCGATGGCCGAAAAGATCATTCATTTCGCAACAAGTTTTTACATTTATTTATTTTTTATTAATGACCAGCAATAAAAATAGAACCCCGCACATGACAAAAATATGAATGGCGTATCATTTGCGAGGGCGCCACGTACTCCCGCGGTACTTGCGCACATAATGTGACATAATGCACCAGGTTGCTAGGAAAACTTGTGAACACGTCACGGTCAGACAGATTGTAGAAAATAGTTGTGCAGCCAAATGCTCTCGGCTCTTGAGCTCGTGAGAGAGCTGCACCCAACGGAATTGAGGTCAGCTTATCAAACACAAGACACACACACACACACACACGGGGATTGAACACAAAAAGCTCCCCCCGGTAAGTAAGTGCGTATGTACTGTACGCGTTAAATAGACTTTCTTTGACTTCAAACGAAAAGAAGTCTTTGTGACAACGCCATCTGTTTTGTCCCGTTTTTCTTTTCCGTTCATCTCTATGTGCCCCATATTTCGTGTAACTTTTCAAGTCTCACGCAGTTTTGATGAAGAAAATCCCACAAAAGCTTGGCAGGACTTTTGGGGGGTTGAACAACGACGGTTTGAATCTCAGCGTGTAGTTCCAATGTCGTTTCAGCATTTTTTTTTCTTTCTTTATTTATGAACTCCTTATTTATTTTATTTTTTTGTTATTCGTTCACGATTTTTATTTTTTTTTATAGCGCAGCTTTGGTAGTTGACATCGCATCTTCGTGCAGAGAGTTAATGAAGTGCTTGTTGTTGTAGAGTACGTCCATAAGTCTTTTTAATCCACAACCCTCGGGGGGTGAATGCCATTTTCAGGAATGAAAATTGTGACAGTAACACGAAGATAACATCGAGATATGAAAGCAGGAAATCGAAATGAATGGATAAAATCAAGCGACTGCAAAAATAAATATTTATTTTCGGTGTTTGTTCATGCAACGTTGTAGTAGATCTTTTTTTTTTTTCTTCTTTTTTTTTATCTAGACAGTATCATCATTCAATATCGGATCTCTGTGTAGACGACAGATAAACGACCGGTATCTTTTCGATTGCTTGCAGTCATTTATTATGTGTTCGGTACCGCTCCTCGTTCGGTCCCTTGCCTATTGTATCGGTTGAACTTTGAAATGTCATCAATCGTTATAGGTCGTAGATCTATCGAGATGATCATCATTTTGATCGTCGGGGTAGAAAAATAACTGGACGACCCATGCGAGAAAATGAAGAAGAAAAAACAAACTCGCAATGCCCTTTTTTTTTTTTATTTTATTATTACTATTCTTTTGAGGGATCTGCGGGAGGTCCTTCACGATACTATGCGACTTTAGGGCTCACCATTTATAACCTTTTTTTTTTTCTTTTATAATTTTTTTTTTCTCTTCTCTTTGAAGTATTTTCGTGTATCTGTGCGAGGAAAGAGATTGGACTTTTGGCCTTGTTCACACACTTGACGGTCTCTTTTTTTTCTCTCTAGTTTAAAGAAGACACAGATTTCAAAAAGAAAGGTTTGAATTTCCCGCGCGTTCAGCCTCGTAATTTTGTGATTAGTATTTCTACAACTGCCTCCCATTTTTAACTCTTTTCAAATCGTTTGAGAACGTTCACGAGAGACCAATTGGGAATAATTTGTTGGCGCCAGTGTTATCGATCAACGTCACGTGGTAGTAAAAAGAAAAAATAAAATAAAATGAAATAAAAATAAAACTAGAAAAGATGAGGATGCCGCTCCTAAAAATGGAAGCCAAGATGAGCACACACACAAAAAATTCAAGTAGAAAAAGAGTTAATAGACTCGTCAGGAGTTATCTCGCTGTGTGTACAGTACTACCGCTGTGAGAAGGAGTGTGTAACGTCTATATCCCTCCCATACACACGTCGATACTACACACATATTTTTTTTTTAACAAAAAATGAAATGGCAATAAATTACCTTCGCCTACATTCCTCGTCCGGTTTGCAACACCAATCATCGACAACCCCATGTTTTCACTCCCATGATCGTGTGCCGACTCACGTTGAATTACTCGTGTGTGTGTGTCGTGTGTATTTGCAGCTGTTGACGGTCTTAACTGCTCTCTTGGTTCCCACTCTTCAAAACGGATGGACTCGTTTTGTTTGTTTTTTTCTTCTTCTTCTTCTTTCCCTTTTTCTATTTCATTTCACTTACACGACGTTCAAAAACAAACACGTTTTCATCAAAATCGTTGATGAGTTGTGCGCACCCCACCCATTCTTTCTTCGTGTGTGTTCAATCCCGCGTTCATAAAATTGGCAATTTTAATAAGATTTATTTATTTATTATTATTTTTTGTTTTTAAATTTGCATTTGAACAGGCGGGATCCGAACCCGAGCCGTGCTGGATCGTGAAACGACACCGCATTATTGGCTAACAGTGGTGGCCCAGGATCACGGCATCGTCACTCTTTCCGCTTCTATTGAAGTAAGTTGTCGTGAACCTTTATTCTTTTTATTTTTTTTAAACTTTTTTATAAGACATTATTCACGAAACAAAACAAAACAAAAATTCAAAGAAGAAAATAACTTTAAGCTTGTCCCGGTCGGACAATAGGATTCCCCTCCGCGTGCCTTCCGATTTACGATTGGAAGACGATAGACATGCCGTGTGCAGGACGGCACCTTGCCGCAAAAATAAAAACAAAAAAAATTGCTACTATTATATTTGTCTACCTTCCTAGTTTCTTTTTGATTTTGATTTGTCGTGTATTTAAAAAAAGAAAAAGTTTGGGGCCGTGTTATTGAGAAGGGAAAAAGATGGTGGTGTCCCTTTCGTGACCAAGCATTCGAATAGAAGCACGTACACACCTGCCAGACAGTCCATTGCGTTTGTGGGTGGATCAAAATCCCTTTCTATTTTCACATTCGATTTTCTCCCTTTAGTGGCTAGTGATTCCACCTTTTATTTTCGTTTTATTTTCGTTCACGAGTTACGAGAGGGTGAATGCGATCGCTTAGTAAGAAAGCGCTTTACTGAAGGATATAAATGTCCTCGAGCCACGAACGGGGGGGGGGGTTCGAATAGAATAGAACTCAATATATATTTATACTCGACAAGATAAACAGTTTTTTTTTTTAGTTCAAAGCAACTGAAATTGGGGGGGAGGGGGGATCTATGTTGTAACTTGACGATTTCACATGAAAATTTTATTTTCCTAACCCGAGAGACGATCGACTCGGAGAATCGAGGGAAAGTTGATGATTTCGTGCTGTTTACTATAAATTATGTAACGATCCTTCTCTCTCTTGCGTACGTGAAATGATGATCACGAGTTTTACACCGTTTTTCTTAGAAAGAATGCTGAGCAAAAAAGAAAAGAAAAAAAATTGAATTAATTTGATTGGATCACGAGGCTGCGCTAATGGTGCGGGATCGTGTCAAACTCTGCCTAAAACATCTGCTGATGGTTTCTCTTCAACGTTACACGTTGAAGAGAAAAACAATCATTTGAATTGCGACTACTTGCGGGTGAAAGGACGTCCCCCTTTTTATTTTATTCTTTTCCTGTGCATGTGAAGATGAATTCCATCCCGACTTGCGTGTTTTTAATTGTACGATTGAAAACTCGTCGAGTCACGGCAGATTTATTACCCGTCAGGATGAATTTCATGTGGGAAAAACGCAACGTGATCCGGCACTAGCAGCTGAGCCGGAACGTTGTTCGGTACAGTTCAGTTTCCCTGAGGACCGATGATGGGCGCTAGCGGCTGCGTTCATGCGGGATCGCCTAGAATTTTATTTGTTTTCCCTTTTTTTTTTTGACACTTAAAGCTACGCTCCCCTTTATTACGTATTCAGTCGATGGTAATCCGTTACGGGATTAACTGGGTCGACTGGTAGGCGAAATCGATTAGCATCGAAACATGTTGTTTTGTTTTTTTACTATTTTGATTGGATTCGTGAAACGTTATGGTCTGCGACGTCGAGCGTGACCTCCTTGGCCTCCTTTTTAAAATAAAACAAAAATGTCATGCCTTTTTTCTTTAGGAATTCCAGTCATTCGTCATCATCTCTTCGTGCTGTTTAATTGTTATGCCTCAACTTCATGTTTTTTTTTTGTTTCTCGAATTTTCTTCAGGTATTTGTTGAAGTGCTGGATGAGAACGATCACATTCCCTTGACGACCGAGCCCGTCTACTGGGTGCACGTAGCAGAAAATTCGCCACCGAGGACTCCCGTCGCCCGAATCACGGCCATCGACGGCGACCGCAATTCCAAGTTGACCTATCAGCTCAAAGCCGGAAATCCGCAGAGCCTTTTTGACATTGATCCCAACACGGGTATTTACTTTAAACAAACTACTTTCTATACCATAAATCATCGTTGCATTTCCTCTCTCTCTTTGAAAAAAACATGTTCATCTAATAGAAAGCCAGACTGGACTTAAAATTTAATGCGGCAATCGGCCCTGTTCTATCCGTAATCAGCTCAAGAAATTTAGCAGCACATTTTTTGTTTGTTTCTTTCTTTCTTCTTGGTAATGAACGAGGCTAGTGAGCGGGAATCGTGTAAGCCGGCCAGAGGAATACTGCAGAGCACTAACACATATCTATATTATATGGAATCTTTTAAAGGGAGGATATAGTAACAGCAACTCTAATCCGGACATGGCGCTCTCTTGCTGTAGTCGACATCTCATTACTCAGTAAACGTAGTTCGAAAGGGGATACGGAAGGAAGGGGGAAGAAGGAAAAATCCGGTCCAGCTTCTTCATTTTCTCTTTCTTTTTTATTTCCTTCTTCGTAACGGCCAAGAAGAAGTAAAAAGCGATAGGGAGCAAGAGAGAGAGAGGCAGAGACTTGATTGAGTCTTTACAAGTTGCGAGTTCTTTTGTGGGGTAAAAAGAAAAGTAAGGCAAAGGAGGAGGGGGGGATTGACCCTGCAGGTAGCATCTTTTCTACGTATCCTCGTGCCCGCGTGATGAATCTAATTACGTATTCGAACGAGTAGGAAAGGCAAGGCAACTCATTTCCAGCTGGAAGCTTTTAGCCCAAAGTTAACTATAAAAAAAAAATGCTCTTCAATTGCTAAAGATTTTGCCTTTTTGTTTTATTCATTTCCCTTTTCTCTTATTTTCTTTTCTTTTACTGGTACCAATGAAATTGGGGAGAGTGACGAAGACCTTGTCACCCTCCTCCTCTTTTTTTTTCTATCTTTATCGCCTCCATGTTTCGATCGATGGCTGTTACTACTCCCAGCGACGCTGTCTGACAACGTCGTGTTAATCCTATATCTAAATAGTGGGGGGTCGTGATGGGGTGGAGGAACGTTAGGCAGGAAAACATCAGGAAAGAACCTCGGAGTGATTTGATATTACCCCTGTCCTCCTATGCCCTGCAGGGTTTCTTCCATCGATTATATTTTATTTCATTTTCTCCTTCTTTTTTTTCATTCTTTTCCGACATTTTGATGTATCAAGAGTATAATAATAATAACTAGATATCAATGCATGACTAATAGCACCTCTTGCTTTTGGACTGTAGGCAATATAACGACGACTGGAAGGCGCCTGGACCGCGAGAATCTGACGGAACACATCTTAGAGGTAAGACAACAACAAGTTCATTTTGTGTTCAAGAAAGAAAGAAAACCTAAGGAAGGCAAACCGCATCTGGTTTCCATTGTGAAACATCTAAAAATGGTGTCTGCGGGGGAGAGAAAGCCTCTCTCTCTCTTTTTTTCCTATCTAAATGTAGCTGGCCCTCTATAGAGAAGAGCGGCCAACAACCATATCCAACTACTGTGCCGGGACATGACTTTGGCCTACGCTTGGGGGGGTGTGCGATGTCTAAAGTTGAGGGGGGGAGGAAGGCGAACGAGGGAAAAAGTCTGTCGGATCCAATAAAGAATTTTTTTTTTTTTGCCGTTGTGATTCCATTTTCCCCAAGTTCTAGTGTTGACGAAATTGGATTGATATCGAAAAGCATATTCACATACTTTCTCTCTCTTTTTTCCCCATTTTCAATTTTTTTTTGTTGTCCCTTTCTTTCTTACTGGAGGGGGAGGCAACAACTTTACTAGTGCAGCTTTATATCGATTCCCAAGTTTGAGTTAAAAGAATTTATGTTTGTAAAGTGCGTGGGTCTATGAAAGAATGTCAGATGCGAATAGAACGGCGTTTATTTTTGATTTTTCTCTATCAAAATAGACCATCGTGACGAGGGTAAAACAAAAATAGGGAATTTTCGTCGCAAATACATCGTAGCATTTAAGTTATTTCTCCGCTTGGCAATCGCTGGCGTAACGCCGATAAGACAAGCGGGAGATGTTCGTTAGACTAGAACTATCGTTAGTACGTCAACTTTCCATTTACAGAGCCAGGCATGTTCAATTCAAACGACCCGATTCGGCTGGGAAAAAAAAATTGAAACACGGAGCCACTGCCTTAGTCATTAGGATGAAAAACCCAAAAGTTGATGAAAATTCGAAAGAAATGGCGGGAGTTTTGAAGCCGAAAAGTTGTGTGCCTGACGCAAAGTTTTCGGTAGAAACGGCGTGAAATTAGTAGCGTGAAAGATACCAAGTCAGTGTGTGTGTGGCACGAGCTGTTGGGGGAACTGATTGTGTGAACCTCTGAAATATTCACTGGCAAAGCCATCCAATGTTTCTCACTGCCGCCCTCGTATTCGTTCGACAGAAAAGTTTCATTTATTCTTCTCGGTTTCCGGAAAACGCGTGAGGGGAATCTCTCTTCGCCTTCGCGCATCTCTCTCGGACGAGTTGTTTAAGAATAGAAGGGCCAGAAAAAGTCGTGGAAACGGAAGTGTTCCCGCTGTTTCCATTTCGTCTGATGGATGCTTTTTCCTTCCCCAACCCCAAACAGGATCGATTAGGATGTCGTCTATCTTTTGAAAGGCCAAGCGAAAAGGGCCGTGTGTGTCTGTATTTGCATTTTTTCAGAAGAAAATGTTTTCATTTTGGCCATTTGTAATCAACGTTTTCTTCTCGAACCGTCTAGGTGTTGGTGATTGACAACGGCAACCCGACACTCTCGTCCAGCACGCGCGTGGTGGTGACGGTCGACGACGTCAACGACAACGCGCCCGAGTTTCTCGAACGCTTTTACAAGATTCAAATTCCTGCCAGCGTCATCTCTCATCCGGAAAGCGTCGTCCTTCAGGTATTTCTATTCATTCAAAAACACGCAGTTCTCCACCGTAACGTTTACAACAGCCGAAAGAAATCATAACAATTAGAGGGAAAGAGGTTAATTAAAAAATAAACTAATGTTCTTCCGCGGAGACGTGCGCATGAGGGTTTGCCATACGTCTGGGGGGGCGGAATAGGAAGAACCACGCCAGTTGCTTACATTACGATGTTTTCACGTGCCAAGAGATTAATCGGTCGTTTAATGTTTAACACACGGCAAAACGACTGACAGATAGTGATGAGAAAGAGAGCAGCAATAAAAACAACCCGCACCATATGTAACTCAACAGCAAAATCCATCTCTGCACGAATTATTTATTTTTTTTTATATTTTATTTTGAGCTTCTCCCGATGTTTTGGCAACCTGACAAGAATAGTAGGAGAGAATAGAGGCGAAGGAGGATAGCCTAGTGATATTCAATTTGAAATCCCGTGTCACGATTAGCTTTTAATACCGGCACACAACTACCCCACAAAGAGGCTTATGCAAACTGGAGAATGAAATCCGCGTCGTGCGCACACGGCCAACAATCAAAGGCGGATGAGCAGTCACGCGCGAGATCAATTTTTCGAATTGGCATTGTCTGATGATGGGGCTCCCCTTTTCTTTCTTTTTTAACAGACGTGAAAATGTGGGATTGTTTTCTTTTTATTCAAACAACAAGCGCTTACCTTTCAGCTTTTTATTCACGACAGTGGCTCGTGTCACGACTGCCACTCGCACAAGAAAAAGAAACTCCAATTTAAAAAAAGGGGGAGAAAAAAATGGCAATCATCACGAAACTATGTACCGAATTCCGTTACTAACATTTCGATGACGGACGATTTCTTTTGCGTCTTGTTTAGCTGACATTCTCGCCCAATCCGTCGTAGTGTTATCTCATCCGGAATTTTATTTTGTTGTTTTTTTTTATCCTTTAAAAGAGAATGTTGGCCGGCTTTTCGGTGTTTGCCTGGCACACAAATTGACTCTTGAATACTTTTATCTACTCGACATGTTTCAATTGAAAAAGGAAAAAAAAAAATGTCGTCGACCGGCTGATGTTCATTTCGTTCGTCAAAGAGTTTCGACAACTTATAGCAGCACTTGGAAAACGTCAAAAGAAAAGAACTTTACGTAACAGCTGTGCGTAGCTCCCTTCTTGTCACAGGAGAGGGGTGGCGAAGGATTTTGTCGGTCCTTGTTTTGCACGGTCGTGTGGAACAAACCGTTTGTCTCGTCAACTTTTGGAAAAATAACCACAATCATTATGACAGTAATAACTTGTCTGTCGGGGAGAAAAAAAAAACTTGCAAGAGGCTCGCGTCCTCCCTTTTTCTCGCCACACAAAACATGACTAATGAGACTTCTTGTCCCGTAGTTCATCCCTCGTGCATAATTATTATCTTCGTCTGTCCTACCCCCATGAATAGCTATTGATTTTTTTATCCCTAAAAATCCTTCTTATGCCTTTTATTTCCATCTGGCACCGAGAAAGAAAATGGCAATTCAAATTCAATTAGCAGGTGCCACGTTGCCAAGTGTGAAACGAATGGGCGTTTTTTTTTTTTTTTAGATTTATTTATTCACGTTTTTGTTCTTGGTGATCTTCAGAGGCTCCATCTATTGAAACTACGTGATGTCGAGGGGCAAAAAAATAATATTAATTAAAGATATATTCGCTCAAAGATTCTCATTTTCGCCGAGTAATGGCACAGTGGCGTCGTCTGCTGTTGACGCGTGCTTCAGCCATTCTTCGAATTCGTGTGAGGACAAAGTGTTTTTGACACGTCGACGTCATTTTCCTTGTGTTCCCCCCTTTTAATCTTTCAATTATGTTTGGTGATTTCGTTGGAAAAATTCTTGGCGAGGTGGTGGCAGGAATTTTTGGCTCTCTTTGATGTTTGAATTCACCAAATAATTAGCATGTGTGATATGGTCTGTGTCGACGTAGAACGAGACGGAAGAATGGCTCGATCCAGAGTCCAACAGCACAACTTTATGGATCACTTCGCAGCTGGATAATCTCGTGGGCAGTCCAGTCTTCAGGGTAAGGCTGATGATTTGAAAAAAAAAAAAATTGGCAGAAAATGAAAGAAAAATCATTTGGATGATCTCTTGTGTAGTTCTTTGCTAACCAAACTTCATTTTCTTTTTGTACATCAGCTCTCTTCTGTTGGCTTTGATTTTCGGGTTATTGGTAGTTTTGATTGTCGCGTAGGAGACAAAACATTACGTTTTGTTTCACCCAATATCATATTTTCTTTTGTTTCTTTGGGCTGACTATCCGGGTGGCATGAACGCGTCTTGTCTTTTCTCATATAACCCATTCTCCTTTTTTTTTCATTGGCAAATATCAAAAGTGAACAAAAGGATTGAAATTCTCAGAGAGGATGAAACATAAAGTTGCTATGGTCATTATTATTGTGCTGGTCGACGGCCAGACGACACACGTAACGATGAGAATGTTACATTTCGTCGTATCATCTCTCTCTCTCTCTCTCTCTAGTGGTGCATGAGATGTACATTTTTTTTTTCTTCGGTCATACCAGAAGCAACTAAGCAACACTACATCATAAAAAAGAATGAAAATTTTCTTTTCATCGTGAAACTCCCCCAATTTTTTTTTTGTAGTATTATTATTATTATTTCTTTTCCTTCTTCCTTTGTTTGGGTCCTGTCAAACTGTCTTCTCTTTGGCTGCTAGTTTCTTTTTCGACAAGTAGCACTACAATGGGGAATCCGTGCGTGAAAGTTACACGCACACGGTGCTGGCTACCTGAAAAAGAAAAACCATTTGGTGTCTTCACCTATTCACTTACCTTTCTCCATTACACATCCCATTTTTTCTTTCTTTCTTTCTTTCTATTTCTCTCTTGTTCCTTTTAATTTTCCCTACTTTTATTTCGGGTCTTTTTAGATTGGCATTCTTCCCGGTATTTTGGTGTTTTATTTAATTCTTTTTTTTTCTTTCTATTTTGCTCCTATTGTTTTCTTCTTTGTGTAGACACATTCTTTCGCTGCGTGGAGAGGGGAATTAAATAAAAATAAAAAGAGAAGGAATGAGGGCCCAATCACACGATATTTGTTTCGGGATGGTTGGGAGCTCGACCGTCTCTCGATGCTTTTTCTTTTTCTTTGTAGTTTTGAAGAAGAAAAAAAACTAAACAAAAGGAATTCAGAGAAAGAAATATAAAAAAAAAAAAAGAAATTAATTCGAGTGAAAAATTTGAAAACAGAATTAATGGTGTTTGCACGTACAGGTGGAGGCATTCGACCGCGATACTGGCGAAAATGGCCGTGTCGAATACAGCCTGATGGAAACAGCCAGCACTAAAGGACGCTTCCGGATTCATCCGCACAGTGGAATCATCTACTCCCAAAAGAGCCTCTCTGCCGGCCAAGAATTCTCGTTTAGCGTGAGTGTTAAATTACATACCCATTCGCATGTACAGTCGTTTATTATAACATTCAATTTTGAATATCCCTATTCGCATTTCAACGTGTCGGCAAACTTTATTTTATTTATTTATTTATTTTTTTGCAATTGTGAACGGTCTCGATTTAGAAGAAAGTTCTCGAGTTTGGCGCTGACGTAACGGCATCGAATGGCCGTTAGGCGTTTGATGTCGGACAAAGTCTAGAGTGTGACAGCGGCAGCGCCATTCGTCGCAAGTTATTGGCCGCCTTGGAGTCTTTACGACCGGTTTAATGAATCCATTCAATGCTAATAGAGGGGAAGGGGGGAGAGAGAGAGAGTCCATTTTGTTCAAAGAAAAGAGGTCGTTTCGGCAGACCAACTCGTTGACTAATACGGATAGAAATCGATCCGCTATTTGGATTTATTTTTATTTTTTCTAGTTCTCTTTTTTTCCCCTCTTTTTTTTTTTTTTAACTATCCAATTGTGTGTTGTTTCTTTTTGTTTTTATTTGGGACCTACATCCCAGCATGCCATTGTTGTAGTGCTATCCTAATGGCGTTACTTTAACGAACGATCCGCCTGTAAATGTATTTAGGTCCGTGCCAGCGACCGAGGCCGCCCGTCTCGCAATGCCACCACCCGCGTTTCTGTGGCCGTTATTGGAGTGCCGCCACAATCGGCCAGTCCGCCTGAACTCAGCACAGACAACAGCCGACGAGCCGACGTGATGGAATCGGATCCCGTCGGTCACGCCGTCGCCTTCATCACGGCCAACGATCCCGACGGCGACATGCTCTGGTACAAGATCGAAGGTCTGTTTGCCGAATTTTTGTTTTTCGCCTTTTCAAAATTCCCGTCTCAGCTTTCGTCTTTTTTTTTTAATTTGATTTTCGTCCAGCAACAGTTTTACATTTCCCAGAATCGCCCGTGTTGTTTGTTATTCAAGCGAAATTATTCATTTGATATTTTATTTGATTTTATTTTTTGATGGACAGATGGAAATATCGGCGACAAATTTGCAATGCAAACGACAGGCAATGGCAAAGTTTACGTGGCTCAGCCTCTCGATTGGGAACAGCAATCGTCTTATTTGCTCAACATTAGCATCACGGACGGCCACAACACGATTTACACTCAGGTTTCCATTTCTCGTTACTCGATCAAGTTACTCGCATTTGCTTGCAAGGGGACGGCTTGGTAACTGAATATTCTCATTATATTGAAATCGTTGGTGTAGTTGGAAATTACCGTCCTCGATGTCAACGATCACCCGCCCGTTTTCTCCGAACAGCATTACCGAGCTGAAGTGTCTGAGAATGCCGAAGTGGGCGCGGAAATTATCACGCTCAATGCCACCGACGCTGACCAAGACAAAAGAGTCTTTTACGCCCTGCACGCAGCTTCCAGCGCTTCCTCATTACGCAAGTTCAAAGTGGATTCTATCCGCGGCGTTGTCACTTTGGCTGAGAAACTCGACCGGTAAAGACAAAAAAAACGTCCTTAAACACAATCAATTTATGTTAATTCTAATGCGCTTAAATTGTTCTTCACGCACGTGTGCGAACGAACACGCAGGGAGACGATGGCCCAACATTTGCTGACTGTTTCCGTCAAAGACCAAGGGACACCATCTAAACGCAATTTCGCCCGGCTCTTGATTGACGTATCGGATCACAACGATCACACACCAGAATTCATGTCAGAGCTGGTGCAGGTGCGCATTTTCGAAACGGCAGCTGTTGGATCCGTGGTGACCATGATGTTGGCCATCGACAAGGATCGCGGTGCCAATTCGAAAGTGACATATTCCATTAGCTCTGGCAATGTGGGCGGAGCGTTCGTTATTGAACCCGACTCTGGTCTCATCCGCGTCAATCAACCGCTGGATGTCGGCACAGCGCACGAGTACATGCTGGTAGTGAAGGCCTCTGATGGAGGTTCGCCGTCACTTTCGACCTCGTGCCGAGTCCACATTCTCGTCACAATGGCCGAGAACGATCCCCCCAAGTAAACTAACATTTCATTTTCTGCCTCCTTTCTCAATTGTTAAATGAAAACTTGTTTAATTTTCTTTCGTTCAAAATGTCCAGATTCTTGCAGAGCGAATATACTGCGGACGTGTTCGAAGATGCCACAGGCGGCACGTTTGTCATTCAAGTGGAGGGCAGATCCATCTCGAGCTTGTTGTTCGAAATCACCGATGGCAACAGCGACGGTTCGTTCACCATCAATCCGAGCACGGGCATCATTGTCGTGTCGCCGAGAGGTGCGCTCGACTACGAGACTACCAAACACTACAATCTGAGCATCAGCGCCATGAATATGGTACGTCTTGCTACTCGCGATGTCTGACCTTGTTGCCACGCCCTAATCATTCACCTTTCTTTTTTTTTTTTTTATTATTATTATTTCCAACGTTTAATTACAGGCCGGTTCTTCAGCCCGATGTCTTGTCCATGTTCACGTGTCCGACGTCAACGACAATTCACCAACGTTCAGCCAAGAATTGTACGAAGGGACTATCGCAGAATCGGCCTTGGCCGGCTCGTTAGTCTTCCAGCGATTGTCGTCCGCTCCGCTGGTCGTTTCCGCTAAAGATGGCGATTCCGGAGTCAACGCACTTTTGTCGTACGACATTGTGGAACCGAGAGCGGCCCAACTTTTCGCCATCGATTCGAACACGGGCGCGGTGCGGACACTGGCCCCGCTCGATCGCGAGCAGCTGGCCCGCGTCGAGTTCACTGTCCAGGTGTCGGACCATGGCCGCCCGAGGCGTAGCTCGGACCAAGTGGCCCGTGTGAGCATTGTTATCACGGACGTGAACGATTCGCCGCCGAAATTTGTCGGCCAGCTGCCGTACAGCGTCTCGCTGCTTCTGCCCACTTTCCCGGGTGTGGCCGTGGTGCGCGTGCGGGCCGAAGACCCCGACGTCGACGTTAATTCGACGCTCACCTATCGGATCAAAGGCGGCAATGGAGCGGGCAAATTCGCCATCGACAGACGCACAGGTTGGATTAGCGTGTCCGACACGGACGGATTGGCGGGCAATAATTTCTACACGCTGGAAGTTAGCGTCAGCGACGGCAAGTTCAGCACGGCCACCAAGGTGGACATCCAGTTGGAAAAGATGATGGCCTCCGGGCTGGCCTTTGCCCAGGATAAATACACGGGTTACGTGACGGAGAACAGCACCCGCGGGGCAACGACGATCGTGGCCCTCAACGTGCTGGGCACGCATCTCAACGAGCACGTCACCTTCTCCATTTTGAACCCGCAAGGTCTCTTCCAGGTGGGCAGCACGTCGGGCGTCGTTCAAGCGATCGGGCAGGTGCCTTTCGACAGGGAAGTTGAGCCGCGCTACGTCATCGTCGTGGAAGCGCGCAGCGAGCGTGGCGACGGCGAGAAGCCCCGCATCGCCCACACGCGTGTTGAAATTGAAGTCACGGATATCAACGATAATCGGCCGGCATTTTTCAACTTGCCCTATTACGCCGTCGTTTCTGCCGAGGCGCCGAAAGGCAGCGTCGTTACCAAGGTTGGTAGTTTTTTTTTGGTTTTTTCTTTTCTTTTTTGAGCAGCACCAATGACTGCTGTTTATTTGATACTGTGCAACCGCAGCTATTTTAATCGAATCATTCAATTATAGGTGCAAGCCATGGACAAGGACGTGGGCGAAAATGGTGATATCCGTTACGAATTGCTGCGTGGCAGTGGCGAATTGTTCCGCGTGGACCGGCGAACGGGCGAAATTTTGCTACGTCACGTGCTGGAGGGCCAACAAGGTCACAGCGACTACGAGCTGGTGGTGGCCGCCTACGACGGCGGCACTCCCCCGCTGTCGTCGGAAGCTTTGGTCCGAGTCAAAGTGGTCACTAAAAGCCAGCCCGTCTTTGGCCAGCAATATTATTCGGCTTCGGTGCTGGAAAGCGCCGATCCCCTTTCACCCGTCCTCAGCGTGCAGGCGTCGAGCCCCTCGGGCCGGCAATTGATCTATTCCATCGTGTCGGGCAACGAGGGCGAAGAATTTGCCGTCGATTTTAACACAGGTTCGTATTCGTTTGACTGTCTTGTCTGTGTTGTACACATCCGTTCATCCATCACTCGTCGCTTCCCTTTTTTTTTTTTTAACCCTCCCACCTACTCCCCAACTCCACCCGTCGGTCTGCGTGTCTGTTCCAACCACAATCACCCTGGGTAGAAAGGTTGATGCTCTTTGTGTGTCTGGAGCGTAGAGTCGATTTAGAAAAGAAAGGAAGGAAAAGAAAAAGTAGCTGGCTGTTCATCTACATGTCGCACTGGGGTTCGGCTGATTTATTTATTGTTGAATTCATCGTTGGCGTGCCACGGTGGGGAGCGCACATGACTGGGCAAGTCGAAAATGAAGAGAGAGAGAAAGGAGAACCACACACCACGCGTCTTTCTTGTCAGCATCCATCAAGTTTTTCTCGTCGTCGTCGTCGTCTTAGTAGATCAACAACCCTGGAACAGAAAAAAAAAATGGCTTTTTAAGGCCACCTCAAACTCTTGCCCATCAGCCTTCCTTCTTCATTTTGTCCGCCCATGATCGATGAGGTTGATCGGAGGCTCAACACAATGAATAACATGAAAAAAAGATGATGATTATTTTTGTTTTCATCGTTTTCTCCGGAAAAAGTAGAAACAATTCCAGTCGTTCCGTTGCGGTTGTTTCATTATGGAAGTGAAAAATGCGGTTACATATTTTTATTGTTATTATTATTATTATTATTTCCCTCTTTTTTTTTTTCCTTTCACAATTATTTACAGCCGATATATAACGGGGGCCAGGGGCGGTCATTTTTATTAATAAAAGTATCCCAGATGCTAGTGCCGTTCTGAATTAACCGATTATCTCGCTTTCAGAACAACTCGCTAACACATACGTTAACACTCTCATCTAGTCATTTAAATCATAATAATTGAAAACAAAACAAAAAATAAGTCTTCTTGAGTATTGATTGATTTTTTTTTTGTGTCTATTTTATCCCCAATGATTTGTCTATTTCGCCTTTTAAAACACAAAACACTTGTGTCGACTTCAGCCCACAACTCGGAAAACGGGCCTTGTAAGTAACTTTAAAAAAAACTGACCCCACTTATTTTTGTTTTTTTGTTGTTTTTTTTTTAATTATTATTTCAAATTGCTGCGCTGTTATTTTATGATCTAATCTTAATCGTTCTGCACACTGCTAGTTTTGTTTTCTTATGCACTTCTGCTTGCGACATTTCTGCAGTACACACCCACACCTACTTTTCCTTTTGCTCACGCCTAGCTTATTCCTCATCTGTTATCCTTTTCCTTTCACGTTTTCGTTTGTTTTTTTTTGCAAGCCTCGGTTTCTGTAGTTGCAATTACGAACAGCCAAGCGTGTTGTTATCTGCTGGTGGCGATGAGAAGCTTCCCACACACACACACACACAGCTTTTCACGGTTTAGAGAAGGCGTTAGATAGTTCTCTATTTATTTAATTCATATTTTTTGCACGAAGCTTGCCTACATCTATTTTGATTTGTGTCCACCCGTGCGTGTCTGTGTGTGTGTGTGTGTCTGTCTAGTAACCGGAAGTTATAATATGTACGCCTATGCTTAATGTGAAATTTTTTTTTTTTTTGTCGGTCACAGGTCTCATCTATATCGTCAACCGGCTGGATTACGAAGCCAGATCCAAATACGAATTGCTCGTCCGCGCTACCGACAGCGTATCGGGCTCGCATTCAGAAGTGCCCGTCAGTGTCAGCGTTGACGATGCCAATGATTCACCACCAGAATTCAGCAACAACGAATACAATGTCACGTTGTCGGAAGCCACGCCTTCCGGCACAGTGGTTCTGGCTGTCAGCGCTCACGATCTCGATTCCGGTACTCATTTATTAAAAAAAAAATAAAATCAAATAAATAAATAAGACAAATGAGGAAAATATTTAAATTCTTTCCTGGTAGACGCGTGTTATAACCCAATTCCGTGCGTTTTATTTTTTCGTTAGGCACCAACGCAGAAGTTGTTTACCGACTGCTACCCGATACCAATGGCGGCCAAGACACCGTCTCCGTGGCTGCCGCCTCGGCTGAGTTCTTCCACATCAACCCGGAAGACGGAACGTTGATTCTCGCCCGTTCGCTGGACCGTGAAACGCAGTCACTACACCATCTGCTCGTCATGGCGTCTGACCAGGGCAATCCATCCCTCTCCAGCACAGCTCACATCTGGATCAGAGGTTTGTAAACCGAAAACATCAACAAAGAAAGGAAGGAGAAAAGTTTAACACATGTTTTCAACATTTTCCCTTTTTTTTTTTCTTTTTGCACAAACAGTTGAAGACGTAAACGACAATCCACCGCAATTCGAACAACGTTCATACCGTTGCGTTTTGAGCGAAGATGGCAAGCGAGGCCAATTCGTCACGATGGTGACTGCAACAGATCCGGATGTCTCCGATCAGACTCGGTTAGTCTATTCGCTTACGGGCGGCAACGATCAGCAAATGTTTAACATCGATTCAAAACGAGGTACGTCATTTGCATCACAAATTGGCAACAGACGTTATTATAATAACGGCTGTCATTTGTTTTCAAGGTACCGTGACGTTGGGCAACTTGCATCGATTTGGAGAACAGCCAAATTACTTGTTGAATATCAGCGTCAGCGATGGTGTGTTTACAAGTTTCGCAGCGCTCCAAGTGGATCTGCTTTCAACCAATCGGCATTTGCCCAGCTTTTCTCGTCCTCTTTACGAGGTGGAAGTGTTGGAGAATCTTCCGGCTGGCACTTTGGTGATCCAGCTCAACGCAACCGACCTGGACAGAGACGATTTTGGACGTATAACGTACGCCATCCTGTCCACCGTCGCTTCAGAAATGTTTAGAATTGACGAGGAAACGGGAGATGTTTTCACTCGGCGACCGCTTGATCGTGAAGTTCGCAAAGTCCATGAGATCCCAGTAGTGGCTTTCGATGCTGGTGGCAAGTCAGGTCACGCTACCCTCCGCGTCAAAGTTGGTGACGTCAACGATAACAGACCAAGGTTCCTACTGGCCGAATACAGGGCCAATATCCACGCCAACTACTCAGTTGGGCAACCATTCCTTAAAGTATATCGTGTCTTCTTTTAAAATTAATTTGTGCAAGATCGAATCATTTAAAAATAATAATAATAATAATAATAATTAGGTTCAAGCCATGGATCTAGACGTGGATAATAACGCGAAATTAAGTTACTCCATTTACGAGTCAAACGGAACCAAAGCCTCAGATACGTTTGACATCAACTCGTCTACCGGAGAACTCTTTTTAAAGCAGAATGCACTTGCTCTTGGTATTTTTCCCAAATTCCGTACTTATCTGTTTTCTGTATCTAAAACGCGTTCTTCTAAACGCTTTTCTAGCCAACGAAGTGTTTCAATTCTTCGTTCGAGCAGAAGATCACGGCTCTCCTGTATTGGGCACAGAAGCTCCAGTTGATGTCCTGATCCTCGATCCGCAAGAACGAGCGCCTACTTTCGAGAGGACTTCTTCTAAATATTTCATTTCAGAATCCGCACCAGTTGGTAATGATTAAAAAAAAAAATTCCTAATACGCGGTTTTCAGTACAGAACGTAAAACGTCATTGTGCGTTAGGTACGACGATTGCGAGAGTTAAAGCGGTCAGCGGTGGCGAACAATTGCATTACACCATCGTTCCGGCACCGAGGAATCCCGATTCGGACGACGGAAGCAGAGATGAAGACGTGGAACCATCGCCTTTCTTTTCTGTCGACGATCAGGGACAGATTTATTTATCTTTACCACTGGATCGCGAAACATGCGACATCCACATCATCACTGTCGTTGCCTCAACAGACACCTCGCCTCCCATTATCGCCTTTACCGAGGTTATCATCCAGGTGCTGGATACTAACGAGCATCCGCCAGAGTTTGAAAGCAATCCGTACCAGATTGTGGTAGCTGAAAATGCCGAGAAGGGCACCAGCGTCATTCGAGTGTCCGCTTTGGACGGAGACCGTGTCACTGGAACATATGGCGATCTTCGCTATTCTTTCGGCCACAGCATGGCACCTGAATTGGCCAATATATTCCGCTTGGATTCTGTCACGGGATGGATCACCACTTTGGGTCTTCTCGATCGTGAAGAACGTGATCGCTACATTTTGCCAATTATCGCTAGCGACAACGGCACACCGGCCAAACTGACATCTACAACGGCCGTGGTGATCGAAGTGCGCGATTACAACGACAACCCGCCGCAATTTGCAGAGAGCCATTACGTGGCAGCCGTCAATGAAGAAGCCCTTCCGGGCACGGTTGTTGTTCGACTGACAACCACCGACCGTGACCGAGACGAAAGTCGTTCCGACGCTGCGTCCTCGATGTCGCAACAACCCCAATTGCATTATTACATTATAAGTGGTGATCCACGAGCCCAGTTTGGTATCCGCCAGGGCGAAGTTTATGTCGAAAGAGCATTGGATCGTGAAGAAATCGGCTCGTATAGCCTTCAGGTAAACATGTAAAAATAACTGCGTAACTGTTTACAGTCATTTCACGTTCGCATTTTTTTTTATATTCAGGTACTTGCTACTGATGGCTTCTTCACGGCCACGACACACGTCACTGTTGACATTTTGGACGACAACGATCACGCTCCCGTCTGTACTCAACACCGTTATCACGAACTCGTATCTGAAGCGACCTCGCCAGGCACGTTCATCGTTCGTGTACGGGCTACTGACGCTGACGAAGGACCCAACGCTAAAATGAAATTTTACCTGACCGGTGAAGCGGCTGATTTCTTCTTTTTGGATCCTTCTTCCGGCCAGTTGAAAACGCTTAAAGCTCTCGATCGAGAGACTAGACCCACGTACGCGCTCACGGCTCACGTACAAGATCGAGAACGGCCTCAGTGGGAATGCACGTCGGAGGTAGTCATCGTTCTGATGGACGTCAACGACAACGCGCCTAGTTTCAATCAAGATTGGTACACTTTCGCCGTCCCCGAAGATGCTGAATTGAGAACCATCGTGGGCAAAATCCACGCAACAGACAGCGATCTCGGACTGAACCGTAAAATCAGATACAGTATGGTGACGTCGACGACCTCTTTGGCTGGCCAAAACTCTTTCGCCATCGACGCCGAAAGCGGAATCGTAACTGTAGCCAAAGGACTGGATCGCGAAACTGTTTCATCCTACAACTTGACTGTTTCCGCCATTGATTTGGGCACGCCCGCTTTAGTATCTACCGTCGTAGTGACAGTTGTCGTGACGGATGTCAACGACAATCCTCCGCAATTCAGCCGCAAGTTGTACGCAGCTTCGGTGGCTGAGAGTGGTTCCATCGGCACGGAAATCTTGAACGTGCTGGCCACTTCATTGGACATTGGTGTCAACGCTGAAATCAAGTACTCGATCGTAGGAGGCAACGAACACCGCCATTTTGCCATGGATCCGATCTCCGGAGTCATCAGCCTCGCCGAACCGTTGGATTACGAACGAGCCCGCGAATTTTATCTGACCATCCAGGCACTTGACGGAGGTGTTCCTCCGCTTAGCAACCATGCAGCCGTCAATATAACTGTGCTGGACAGCAACGATAACCCGCCCATCTTTACGCAGTCGAGCTACAGCGCTGCCATTCGCGAAGACGCCATTATAGGAGAGACCGTTTTGCGACTGAACGCTGTCGATTTAGACAGCGGCGACAACGGCCGCATCACTTACACGCTTCTTAATGGCGACCGTCACTCTCAGTTCCGTATCGATGGCAGCACTGGTTTATTGACCGTGGCCGGACAGCTGGACAGAGAACTGATTACTAGCTACATGCTGGAAGTGGAAGCTAGGGACAATGGAGCCCCGTCGTCTCTAGCCGGAAACGTCCTTGTCTCTGTGGAAATTACGGATGCCAATGATAATCCACCTGCCTTCTCGCAAGTCAATTACACGGCCATCGCACAGGAAGATAAGCCTCTCGGTTTCGTAATTCTCAAACTGCAAGTAACTGATGCCGACGGACCAACCAATGCCGGTCCATTTACCTTCGAAATCAGGTCCGGCAACGTCGACAACGCCTTCCGAATCGACGGCAACGGCTCTCTACGCACGGCCAGGCGATTCAATCACAAAGTTCGTGACCACTATGTCCTGCAAATTGTTGTTTTCGATAATGGCAATCCACCACTGTACACCGACACGTGGGTTTTAGTCAAGGTGATTGAAGAATCCAAATATCCACCTATAATCACACCTCTGGAGATCAACATCAACTCTTTCCTGGATGAATATGCTGGCGGAGTGATTGGTCGTGTTCACGTCAACGACCAAGATCCTTACGACACGTTGGTCTATTCACTGGTCGAGGAAAAAGGATACCATCAGTACTCTTCGGTGGCTCTATTCGAGCTGGATTCCGAAGACGGTACTTTGATCGCTAAACCCGGCCTGGATGTGGGCGCCTACACGGTCAACGTGTCCGTAACGGACGGCAAGTTTTTCACGTACTCGTCGGTCAAAGTCAACGTCGTATTCATCTCGGATGAGGCGCTGCAGAACGCCATTATCCTGACCGTCCGTGACATCACTGCCGATGATTTCGTCACGAGCTACCGCAAGAATTTCTTAAAAGCCGTGCGCAACATAATGAACGTTCGCACCAAAGACGTGTTCATTATCAGCATCCAACCGCAAGTGACAACTACCACCCAGCCATCGTCGAAAAGCAACCGGACAAGGCGCGGAGATGACACGTCGCCGCTCAGGAAGTCGGCCGCTGTTACCAGACTGGAACCCATGTGGCGGATCCGCGATCCTGCACGACAATCGAGACCCAATGTGGACATTTTGTTCTCTGTTCAGAAACCAGCCGGGGGATTCTATCCTCCCTCCATTGTTCGCAAGCAGCTGCTGGACAATGTAGCGGAACTGGAAGCCACGATCGATCATCATCGTATTTCCGGCACTATTCAGGTAATAACGTCTGAATTTCTATGGCATCCTCATTGGATGTTAAAATCAATTTACCGTTTATTCGCCTTTAGGGTTTCTGCACGGCCAACCTTTGCGGGAACAATGGCAAGTGCTACGATCGTGTTGTTCTTGACGACACGATGACCGTGGCGATTACGTCAGACATCAGCAGCTTCGTCGCTCCGCGACACAAATACAAACCGACGTGCGTGTGTAAAGACGGATACGGTGGCGAGAAATGCGATGTGGTAGCCAATGAATGCGCCCTGAATCCGTGCCCAGATTCGCGCGTTTGTCGTCCAGAATCGGGTCTGCCCGGATATTCGTGTCGTTGTCCCGAAAACCATCCGGGTTGTGTCAATGAACTAACTCAAATGACTCCTTGCAAAGATTCCACATCTGGATGCTACCAACCTAGTCACCCGATCTTCTTCTCCGGGAAATCATACGCCCAGTACAGCCTCGGATCTTCGATCGAGCGACGTCTTCTGTTGACCCTTCGATTCCGTACGGTTCACCAGACCGGAAGCATAATGTTTGCTAGTGGTCGTATCGATTACAGCATCCTGGAAATCGTCAATGGCGAGGTACGTCCATCTCGTGTTGATTTTCGTTGCATTTCTCTTAACTAACAAAGTCTACTGCAATCTGATGTATTTCAGGTTCAATACCGATTTGATTGCGGTAGCGGAGAAGGGCTGGTACGAGTGACTGGCTTAAATGTCAACGACGGAGCTTGGCACGATATCCGAGTGGAACGTCACGGAAGCGTGGCTGAAGTGACGGTAGACGGATCGTATCGATCTCAAGGAGCAGCTCCCGGTGTCAACGATGTCCTCAACCTGGAACCAATTAGCGATCACGTCTTCTTCGGTGCCGAAGTTCGGACAATGGACGATGTTCGCATGGGCTTCGTCGGCTGCCTGGATGAAATCCGTTTGAACGATAATCTCTTGCCACAACACATACCCATCAGTTCGCCGGCCTCCTCTTTGAACAGTCTCGGTTCCAGTCACAGCACTTCGGCCAGTCCATCCATTACGTTGAAGAGGTTTACCAACGTCGAGTTCGTCTGCCGAGTTCCACTCGAAAGGCCTGGCGTCTGCGGCAGTCAACCTTGTTTGAATGGTGGCACGTGTACTGAGATGGCCGCTATCTTGCCCGGCTACCAGTGTGCCTGCCGGCCTCGTTTCATGGGCGCTCGTTGCGAAATCGACAGCGATCCGTGCGCTTCTTCGCCTTGTCTTTTCAACGGCCGTTGCTACAATCTCAACAACGACTTCCGGTGCGAATGCCCTGCCCGTCTGAGTGGCAAACGCTGCGAATACGGCCGTTATTGCAACCCCAATCCTTGCAAAAATGGCGGCATCTGCGAGGAGGGAAGCACCGGGCCGATTTGCAAATGCCGCGGATTTACAGGCGACACGTGTTCCGTAGACGTCAACGAATGCGAACCTTCTCCGTGCCAAAACGGCGGCACTTGCGTCAACATTGTCGGCAGCTTCCAGTGTCTCTGTCCTCTCAACGCCACCGGCCATTACTGCACCGAACTGGCCTTCAAAAACGATTCGATTACCTCCGACTCGTTTTTCAACAACTTTCCGCTTCTATGGATTATTGTGGTCGCCGTCGGTCTCACCGTTATCATCCTGTTGATCATCTTGCTAGTCAGCTGTTGGTGGAAAAGGAACAAGCGGTCGCGAAGTGGCAGTCACCGATCGCACAGTATGAACGATCCCAACGTCAAAGAAATGGTGCCGCTCAATTCGACTCGACCCATGGATTTGTCGGAATTTAAACGAGGCTCCAAGATGAGTAACCTTGAAGCTACCAATCAGGTACCGCCCATGTTGCCGCCTCGTCCAGCTTCATACACGCCCAGCATCGGCGAGCCCACCTACCTTCCGCTGAACAATTTGGACACGATCCGCAGCTACGGATCGGCTGCCGACGAACTTGAAACATATCCCATGCTGGGCATGCCGACCTATAATGGAAACGGAATGGGCAGCATAGGCGGACATAACAATCCTGATTACCACCCGAACTTGAACCGGCCGTCGGGTGTGGGCATGGCTTCCAATGGCGGAACGGTGTTGGCTTCGCCTCCTCTCCTCCTGCCGGCCCACGACGCTCTCAGCGACTCTGACAGCGTCCACAAGCCTCGCTGGTCGGATCTGGAAAGCAATCTCAAAGGATCGTATTATGAGGCAGCCAAAATCCACAATGGTACGTCGTATATTAAAAACTTGTTTCATCAGTCTCGAGTTACAACCTCCCAACTCTTAATACCTCCGCTCCTTATTACCTCTGCTTCCTCTTATTCCGCTTGTTTTTTTTTATCTACTTCTCTATCCTTCTGGATAGCTGGTGGCCCCGTACCAATTACTACTTGGGGGGGTACTGTACTGTCGTCGTTTTATAACCCCCATCTGGTCGTTGGCCTTTTGATTCGCGGGGGCTCCTTTTGTTGCAACTCTGGTGTTTCATTATGGACGTCGGATAAGACTTATCATCTGCTTTGATCTGTGATATCGCAGTTGGTACTTTGCGAGTCTTAACGTCAGTCGCTGTAATAATATGGCCGGATGACTGGCTTTGATCCCTGTTGAATGAATTATTGTCCAACAAGCGAGTCCAAAGGACTTTTTGTTGATGATTAGTTCCCCCCCTGCTCCGTATCCGGACTGCTCTTTTTTACCTTTGTCTTCATGCGAGATACTACAATTGTTGTATGACTTGGCCTTTGTGCACATCGACGGGTGTGGACAAATCGAGTTGGGATATGTCGTGAAATCAAGCGTCTGATCATGTCTCTGTCTCATGTATCCCAAACTTGATAGACTTGAAAGGGAAATGCAGCGAGACGGGATCGACGGCCAACCGGATCCACCATAATCATCACCATCTGAACGGCAACCACTACGGCCATACTGGAGGTCTGATGCTGAGCAACGTTAAAAGCACAAACAAGGACACGACTACCATGTCGTCCTCGGTTTCTCCATCCGTCTCGGCCAACGTCGACGATTGTGCGCGTACGTCTAGTAGTCCCCAATCTCTCAGAGCTATTATCGTCTGAAAAATCTTCTCTACTTTTTCTCTACCCTACTCACGCAATCTTCGTCTTCTTCTTCTTCTTTTCCTTGTATTTCGTCGTCTCTTCGGGTCGATCTTCTTCTTCTATTTTTTTTTTTTTTTATCCTTTTCTTCAGCTGAATTGGAAATCATTTTCGTGTTGTGCCAGGGTAGAATAACGGGGGGCTTAAGTTTGATTTCTTTTGTTTCTTTTTTTGGTTTCTTTGGTTAACGAAAATGGCGGAACGACCTCAAAACGATGTGTCAAAAAAACAAAAACAAAAAAACAAAAACAAAAACAAAAAATGAATAACTAAAGGTGGACAGCGTGGTGGACTTGCATTGGGTACGTCGAGCCCCGTGACGCTCTTACCTCCTACGGCTACGGGAGTTTCCTATAACTCTTCCATCTCCCCATTACCTACCCCTCCTCCTAGTCCTCCCGCCATTCCGCCCTTACCCAAGGATTATGCCGAATTTGAATTGAGTCTGCAGACATTGATGAGGCAAACAGCTCTACTCAACAGGCCTTCACCGAGTACGTAAAGAAAACTGAAAAAAAAAGAAAGACAAAAAAGCAATTGGAGAAAACAGAAATTTGCCTGCGCACGCGTTTTTTAGTTATTTGTTGTATATTTACCCCTTCCCCCCTTTGTTTTGCGGGACACGCCACGCCAACACTACGGCTTCCTTTTTTTAGAAAAGGTTTCCGCAATCTTACGGGATTTAGAGGAGCAGTCGTTTGTTTTGTTTTTCCCCCATAGCGCATCTGTTTGAATTTGTTGCACCTTCTTGAACGCACTTTGACGCGACACTTGTATTCGTCTCATCCGCTTGTGCTTTTCAACGTTTACATGTTTTCTCACTTTTTTTCTGTTTGCACGCAGTTGCACGACTCCGCCCGAAATCCGTCCGCCTTTCAAGTGCGTTTTATTTTCTTTTATTTGTTTCCTTCTTTTTTTTTGCCTTCGCTTCTTCACATCGCACTGTTAGAAACAGCATGTTACCCGACCCGCTCTATCACCAATTCCATCACGTTTATCTTTTCTCGAAGGAAAGGAAAACAGATAGTAATTATATTTTAAAGCATAACTCCTACAAAAAGCTTTAACAGCCCTTTGGGAGCTTACAGTCGGCACGCTAATTAATGCAAAGCTCCTTTTCCGCTTTCAATATATTGCAGCTCTTTTGATTTCCTCGGGCTGCAAATGCCCAGCTGTACTACACACACACACACACACCCACTGGGTGTATAGTAGAGCTGCGTCTTTGAAGTTCTTGAGATCAAAAGAAGGCTAGCTTCATCAGCTTTTAGCGGTGCTAGGGAACATTTGCAATTAGAGACTAACTATGCATGTTTCAGGCAAAAAAACAAATGAAACTTCCCGCCAGTCTGGAAGCTCATTGCCCGAAAAATGTACGCACTAGCTTAGTACATTATGCGCTACTTGCTCGAGCGTCTAAAAATAGCATTGTTGACAGACACGTGACATTTTTGGTGTTGTTTTTTCTTTTAAAAAAAAAAAAAAAATGATAACAGGTTACCACTGGGATTGTTCAGATTGGGCCAATCAGAGCCAAAACCCATTACCGAACATAACGGAAGTACCAGGATCGGAGATACCCGACTCTTCCAGTTTCCATAGCAACGAAAGTAACGAGTCCAATGGCAACAACCATCAACTCGACACCCACGGTACGTCTTCGAGCATTAGTCCGAGCTAATAGTCGATACTCTTTCTCTATTTACGACTAGTCTATGAACGCTCCGATTACCTTTGTCATCATCATCTGTAATGCATCCGCTCTTTCGTCATTAATATGAGCCACGTCTTTTTTTTTTTTTCTTCTTTTTTCTAGGGATGATGATGACAATCAGTCCCGAACGTGACCTGGATACGTTGGTGGAAGATCCGAAACCACTCCCGACATCGAACGGATTCAGGTCTTTGGACTCAGACTGCGGTACGGATGTCGAGATGGGATCGAACAATACCAACCCTTTCCGATCGTGCCAACCGCCCAGTTTCGAGGAAATTCTTGCCAATAGCGGATTGCGTCTGTCGGATTTAGCCGTCGTTTCCCTACCCAACAGGTAGGTTTCATTGCCATTGCGCTTTGCATGTTTTCCCTTCGTAACGCCGTCGGATATTAACCGCCCACGTTTTGTATATTGCCAATAGCGATGGAGGATGCAGCGATAGTGAAGCACCGTCAGAGTCATTACCACCACCTGGCAACTATTCCAGGCATCCCAATCATTATCTACCACCTTACAGCATTGCCAGCGAGACGGAAGCTGAAGATTCATCGCCCGTCCGCAGCAACGGCAATGGACGACAACAACTTAATGGACGCAACGGTTACGGCAATCGTGGTGCAACCAACAACGACCACGATGACGATGACGACAGCAGCCCATCATCTTCGAGCTCATTCGCCAGTCAAATCCATCGACCGCTGACCAATTTACGGGCCGTTGGGAACGGAGCTTCCGCCGCTTCGTCGGCTCACGATCGCGTTTCGTCGTTGATGGGCTCGTGCAGCGACGTGTCCAATTTGTGCGACATCGAGGATTCTGAATTCGAAGTCGACGATGTCAGGCCGAGAATGCCAGCGCCGATGACTACGATCCATAAACCGGGCCAACCGATCCAGACCGACGTCTAATATATGTAACTAAGCAGCTAGCAACTAGACATCATCTCGGATCGATGTCGCTGAAATCGAGCACGACAGATGTTATCTACGGCCTTGTAGTGCCTCGCGTTTTCCTCCTCCGTTTTATATTTTTTTTCTATTCATTTTCCATTCTCTGTGAACTTTGTCGGGGCGGGCGTGATCCAGCCCATTTGCTTTCCCGGGCAATCTATTTCGCTAGTTCTTTTTCTTGGATAGTTTGTCGAGTGCTCTTTTCTCCCTCTTTTAGCGCTTGAACGGCTGCAGCGAAACACCCGGGACAGAGACGACGATCGTCATCAGCTCAGAGATTTTATTAAGAGCTTCACTCGTTTCTCACCGCAAAATATTTTTAAATGTTGGAAGGAAAAAGAAAACACACACAAAAAAAAAAAATTAAATGAAAAATGACGAAGTTAGCAAAATGCTGTACTGAGAAACTGTACGCATCAAATGTGCCACTCACCTCTGGAACACACGCAACTTTCAAACTGTAAAAAGTAATGTATGTAGATTGGCTATCGTGATTGAAACTCCCCCTCCTACTGTCCATTCATTCTTTTGTTTCTGTGGATAATCCCATGATAGTGGAGTGTGCAACCTCTGCTTCGTTATGTATGACGTGCAATTTTTATCTTCTTGTTGGTCTCCATTTTCGTTTGATCACGAAGCAAAAGCGGTCCAGCTCGTTCGTTGTCCTCTTTCGTCCTTTTCTTTTTCCTCTGTCTCTATTTTTACTGTTTGATTTGACCTTTTTTCGTATTCGGTTGCACGTATTCCTTTGGAAAACAAAAGGTTTGTTGCGTCCGCAACTGCGTGGTTGCCTTTTGATTCTTACGATTTTTTTTGTTGAAGATAACGAAATGTGTTATATTTGGCATATACCAACAACATATTGTGTTCTGGCAATTATCAATGCACGTGGCTTTTTATCTTTCTTTTGAATTTCTTCTAACTTGTTTTTATTTTCCTCCTTATTTTCCGTTCATCTTTTGTTGTTTATACATTTTTTCCCTTGTTGCACAGGAAAATTGACGAGCTGGCGGCAAAAGAAAAAGTTCAGAGACTTGATCCAGCCATATCTAAAAAGTCTTTGCCGCATTTGTGTTTTTCCGCCTTCCCCAACCCCTTTTATACAGACATATATATTATATAAATACGGAGAAAGAGAGAGAGAGATTGAAGAGAGACATTGTTGGAGCATCATATATTACTAGGCTCCGGGTAATATTTTTGCACCTATATTGTTCGCTTTTCCTTCTCTTTGTGTCCAGTTTGTACATTAGACGATAATCGTGATGACGACATGGCAACGGTGTAACAACAACAAAAAATATGTTTGAAAAAAAATGAGAGAAAAGTGTTGTACAGTTTTACCTTTTATAAACAAACAAAAAAATGATATGGTTCCATCTCTTTTGTAAAGAAAAAATCGTGACAAATACACAGAAAACGCATGTTAAGTTGATTGTACACATTCAATTTTTGCTATGAAAGATCTGTGGTGATTGGTTGTTGCTAGTTTGGTGCTGCCACCGTACGGTGGCCATGGCGAAAATTAGCATGGAAAGAAATGTACCAAAATCAAATGGAAAGGAAGGGTTAGCATTTAAGCATTGTTTTAAGCGGGAGATCGAACTGAGATCATTATTGTCTTTCCACGTGCTGCTGATGCACGTCTATTGTCGCACAGCCCGAAACAATGCATTATTTGCATGAAAGCTAGATTTCTTTGTTGCAGTGTATTATCGAGCCGTGCAATCTTTAGACTTTTTTTGTGTGTGTTTCCATATCACAGTTTTGCTATTTAACTAACAATCGATGCAGTAGCAATTCTAAGAAAAGCTAAGAAGTACACGAGAAGGACAAACAGCATGGAGTTGGCACATGGTCGCGAGAATAGACGTTAAATCATCGAGGAATGGAGCAAACAATCGGAAAATCGATCCAACAAGTCTCGGTTCGTTTCAATCACGTGGCAGTGACGTTCAACATTGTGTGACTGGGTTTTTAACACGATGGCCCAACAAACGTCGTTTTTCTTCGGTAGGTCCCGTCCAAAGTTTCGTGCATCTGCTGCCCCCCCACACATTAACTTTTATTTTCGTCGTGGTCGACGACTTTTCAAGCTCTGGTGAACGCCCATTTTGATCCTGACAACTGGCCATCAGAGAAACCGCGTGCTCTCTCCCATTTGCTGGCCCACCTACGCTGCCCATCATTATCGAGAAGGATATGATCGTTTGGACAGGCGATCGAAAGGTAGGAACGAAAATGCCCCCATATTATTTCTCTCTTTTTCTTTCGAAACACGCCAACTTTCACGTGCCGTGTCATTCCCGCATCAAATTGTTTCGATCGATTGTTATCGAGTTGTGCTCAAGTCTCTCGTATTCTTTTACGTCTTTTTGCTTGTTGTGCTCAACTTAAAGTTACAACCTCGTCTATAGCCGAAAGCGTTATTTTTATGTGTAAGAAAATGGCGTACATCCAAGCTGGAGCCAACAACATCGAATTGGTTCGCTTGTTGCTGCCGGATGTCCCATGACATTCCGAGTTGATCGGTTGACTTTTCTCCATTTTTTGTGTGTGTGTGTGTGGGGGGGGGGTATATTCGTATCCGGCGTACGCCATCATAACAATGGCCTTTTATAACAATTCCCAGGCTCATGTGATGTGTCCGAAAGATGGACATCCATGTCAGAAGAAAGAGGGGGATCTTTCTGGAGGGCAGACAAATGTTGGTTGTACTTCTCTAGAGACACGAGGTATAAACTTGACTGCCGCCATTATTCGTTTTCTTTTTTTTTTTTGCTTTGCGGGATCTACTCCCGCGGACAACAAAGGAATTGGGAGGAGAAAAGAGGATCATCATCATCATCCTAGTCTTGACTTTTCGAGTTCTATCCAGCTGTTTAGGGTTTTACTGCAGAGGGACGTGATGTGACTGTCAGCTGTTTTTCTTTATTCGTAATAATGGCATGCAAACGTTCCCAATGCCCCTTTTTTATGGGTCTTGTTATTGTTGATGAAAATGCTTTTATTTCTCTATGATCTATTTAGCGGTTATTGAGAATTGCGTGTATTTTTCCTCTTTGCATTCAACATTCTCTACAATAACTTATCGTGTATTATTGATTGATCCGTTGACATTTGTTAAATTGAAGTTGGGGCTGCTGCAACATTTCTGGCTAAGTAAATTGGATTTTTTATATTTTTTATGGGAGGTGGACGGGAGAAAAAGTTTTGTCTTCAGTGAAGCGTTGGGCAAAGCGGTGATTTGAGGTTGAAGCGATTGACGTAACCATCTTGAAGTTGGGCAACACGACCGGCGTACTCGACAACGGCTTCGATTTCTTCCTGTCCAATATCGCCGTCGATATTGGCCAAATAGGTGTACATCTCGATGAAAGTGTCTACGGGCAGCGATGAGCCGCCATCATCGTCGCTTGTCAATATCGTGCACAACTTTTCCATAGTTTCGCCCAGGCTCTTTTATTTATTCAGTTGCACCAAGTCAAAAAAGAAAGAAGGAAAGCGAACCTTTTAAATATTAGATTTTTTAATACGTCACTAAGTTACAAATAAATTCAGCACGAGGCAGTTTCTCTTGGCTATGCCAAGACCCCCACATTCCTCTGCTTGTTTTGTTTTTCCTCTGTTCTATCCTTTCTTTGTCATCTTATATGGGAGGAAGGGAGATCAATTCGTGACGACCGAGCACTCTTGGTAGACACGCGATCGTGACGTTCAGCCGTATCATCTTTTTCGTGCGCGGGGGTTGGGTACTAGAGCGTTAATTTTTACACAGCACTCAACAAATTACGCTATCGCAAATGTTTCCACTTTTCTTTGTTTGTTTTTTTTATTGCAAGAGGAGAATATTCTCATCGTCGGGGATGAATTGCATTGTGCTCGATTGTCGGCCGTAATCGTCTTTGTTGTTATTGCGCTACTAGAGTTGTTGATGCATCGGATTTCGGATGGAGTGGGATCAATGACTTTGAACTCTTTCCCCCCCAAATCGGTGAGGAGGAGATGTTCCTGAATTGATGCAAGTATCGCTCGAAAGAATTTCAAACTCGTTGAAGATGTTTTGCATAATAAATTGTAATTTATCGCTGAATAATATCGACACTTGTTCTCTTGGGAAAGGCGTTGGATTTAAGAAAAAAAAATTTTTTTATTCTGCCTCATTAAACCGCCAGGGTCGCTACTGTCGTTCACCGAACGATTATTGGCGGCAGCCATAGAGTGACAGGCCTTATATCCTTATCAAACCTAATGATGTAAATGGGTGGATGGAAGGGGTAGAACGGGATCGAGTCTGTCGTTTCAGCCGACTCGGTTCACTTGCATTGACATTTTGAGTGATGGCGCGAGAAAAAAAAAAGAAAAGGGAGGTCTACTGCTGCTACTATTATACTGTTTTGCGTCCTCCATCTTCGTCTCTTTGCGTTCGTCGACGCTTGGGCTTTTCCCTATTTAATGAGGATGAATAATGGAGGCAGCCGTTGGACGTTGCTTGCGTTTGCTTTTGCCATCTTGCCAGATAAAGGGCTGCTCGAAAAGAAGATGGCGAGGGAATCGGGTAGCGAAGCTGCTGGGCCATTTGCCAACAAGTTTGAAATGGACGATGCGCAAACGTTTTTATAGAGTCTCGGGCTTAGACGTTTTTTTATTTTTATGTGGGAGGCAATGACTATCTAACAGCTAGAAAGTAAAGAAAAAGAGGTTTGTTTACATCGCCAAGTTGTCCGGCTGCCAGCGCCAATAGTTTGTTCCAGTCGACAACGGTAGCCGGATCGTAGTTACGCAGCTGTTTGGCTCCGTTCGGTTGGCCGTCATTGTTGTCGACGGGCTCTCCGTTTTCTTGCGTTTCTAAATCTTGTCCGTCGTTGAGCGGGGGCGTCTCTATGGAAACTAACTCGAGCAAGTCGTCCAAGCGCTGACGTTCCAAACCCAACGTTGTCCAAAGTTGGATAATGTCACCTAAATTGACATCGTCAGACGGTTGGCCGCTACGTCCACCACTCAACTTTGTTTTTTTTTAAATAGAGACACACTCAAAATAAATTGTTTGTTTTCTCAAAATGTTAAGTGCATCAATTTGTTTGTATCGTCGAAAAATGGTCAGAAGAAAAAAAAGGGATAAACAAAACACAAAAATTCTCTTTGGTTGGGATTGCGTTGTTTTTCGGGAGTGGGGGGAGGGTAGGAGTCGGCTGTAAAAAAAAAGGGGGGGACGTCTGTACGTGCGGACAGAATTTGGCAATACATAAAAGCGGAAGAAAGAAACCATTGGGATGGAGGGAGGTAAATCCTGGTTGTTTCTTCGTTTTCGGAAGCACCACAATTTAAGCCAATTGGGCAGTAGGTGGACTTTGAAATCTTTTTTTTTTTTTCTTTTTTTAAGAGGATTGCTCCAAAATGAAGGCAAACCAACGGACAGAGTAGAACGTACTGTTGCTGTGCGGTTGGCTGGAAGAAGAAAAAAAAAAGACAAACTTTTTGTATCTCCGCTTCTCTTGTGTGTGTCACGAAAGGATAGACGGCCATTATTCCTCGTTGTGTTCGGGGAGGGGGGGGGGATTGAGATATTTTCATTCTTTTTAATGTTACGTGTATAGCACCATACGGAAAGAAACCGCATAAAAAAGAGAAAAAACTTTTTTTTTTAAAGAGATAAAAATTGCCTTGCTGCGAGACCACCAATCTTGTGGTCGGCCATTGAGCTTGTCGCATCCGATAGCTTTTTCTTTTTTTCCTTGGTAAAAGTTCAATCAGTCTTGTCGAGTCCAGCCAATTCTCGTGTGTGTTACGTAGCGATGTGCAGCTACTGTGCTAGTTAGTAAGGAAATAAGGGGGGGGGGGGGGAGGGAAGACGAAGCCGCTTTGACTCTCCATATGTGCAGGGTAATAAATAAGTCTATCGGCTGGCCAGGACAAGTGATGTGGGCTTTGTGGCCGGCTTATTAGACAGTTTGGACGGACCAAAGCTGGTGTTTGTTCTTTTTTTTTTTCTTTGGCTATTTTTGTGGGTCCAAATGCGCCATTAGTTTCCAATTTGGTCGGCAAAAGAGATTGAAGAAAGAACAAGAAGGAGCTTTAACGACACCCAAAGCGCATTGTCCCTCCTTTTCGTAACGTTGTAAACTTTCTTTCTCTTTTTTTTCTCTTGGGTGCTGGGAGGTTATCAGAGAAAATGGGAGACGGGGGAGGGTGGTCAAAGAGGCTCATTGAACGACAATTGCGGTCGTAAAGTTTGTTTTTGTACGGAAGAAACGGAGGAGAAAGCAGGACAAAAAAATCAAGGAGCTTTAGGAGAAGCTTCTTTTAAAAAAGAATCAAGGATTTATATTTGATAAAAATAAATTGTATTCGTGAATGTACTGTCGTAGATAGGCTTATATACTGTATATATACGTACTTGCTTGTGAAGGAGTCTGAGAAGTCCGACAGTGATTCCCGAATGATTGTCGAGGGATCCCACCTCCTCCCAGCGATCCTTATCCAGGGGCGCGGACCCGCGGGACAAAGCCCGGAAGTAATCCCTCGACCTGAAGAAGACATAATACATCAAGTCACAAACATTACACGCCGACTATTTTCTATTGGGGGGAGGGGCAGTTCTTTTTCTTTTCTTTTTTTTTTCCCACTACTTTTGATGGAAAAGAAAATTGCAAACTTTATAGTTTAGTTTGTAAACTTTTGTGGAGATTATATTTTGCTCGACCTCTTCCATTGAAGCTTTCTGCTCTGATTTCAAGAAAAAATCTACAGCCATTGCTTTTTCTTTTCAATTTGAGTCTTACAAGTGCTGTTGGTGACACATCAAAGGAGAGTCCTACTCGGATGTGAATAGAGAAAGAAAAAGAGGAAAAAGAGTTTTGAAAGGAAGCCGAGCATTTCCTGATACGCGTCACTGCTTTGAAAGGAAATCTGAAAAAAGGGATGACCGCTACATTGTTGCTTGTATGTTTCTGAAATACTTTTGGATTTATTTTTATTTTTTTTTTTTCTTTTCTTTTGGAATGAATTTTAAAAATTTTGGTCTGGAGTTTTCTGAGATTCTTTCCAAACAAATAGAAAATGGTGTACAAAAAAAAAAACTTTTTCCATTGATTTAAAAAAAAAATAAATAATTTGAAATGTTTGCTACTTACCATTGAAGAAGGTCGCGAGGATCTGTTCGGATTGCAGCTTTGGCGTACTCTTTGAGGATGCCGGGTAGTTCGGGTTTGAGGTTGGTCCAATTACCGATCTGATAGGCAGCACCGTTCAATCCGGGCATGTTTTTTCTTCTTCTTCTTATCTCCTTTTATTTCGCTCCTTTTTTTTTAAAAAATCCTCTTCTTTAAACCTTTTTTTTTTTTCAAGAGCTCTTTACTTTTCTCTGTGATGCTGTAACACACACACACACACAAGTAATAGAGTGTATGCACGAATTTGAAAAGGACAGAAAGATAAAAGCCAACCAGCTTTTATATTTTTACCCCTCTTCTTGTTCCTCTTTTTAGCGAAAGTAGCGTCTAACTCTTGGGTGTAGGAACGAATCCACAACATACGGCGTCGACGGATGTTTGTGTTTGGCTTCGTTTGGTTGTCATGGCAACCGATGTATGGTACTACCGTGAGAGTCTTGTCCCGTATCAACCGCACGACACGGAGGGGTGGAGTTTTGATTCCAATCAATACCTGGCCATTTTCATGAGCGATGCGTTTTTGTTTTCTTTTGTTTTCATTTACCGATGTTAAATGCAAAGCCCGTCGTGTGCGCTAGATGTTGCCAAATTGTGGTTTTTAAATTTTAAATTTTCTAAGAGATACTCACGATTGGCTCAGCTCTGTCGTCATCTTCGATCGATTGAAGGGCAAAATATGTGTCAAACATAAAACAATTTTGATGGGACAAGTAACCGCAGCTATCAGTATATATATTGTTCGTTCAACAGCCGATTTCTATTTAGTTTCACAACAGTGGGTTACACACACAACCAGATGCGCACCTTTTTTTCCCCCTCTCTCTTTCACATTTTTTTTATTTTTTATTTTATTTTATTTTTTTATAATTATACATTAATAATATCTATACAGTTAACCCATTCACGTTGGGTTGTTTTCACATATGGCAAGATCCCATGTTCAATCTTCTTTTCTTGTTTGTTGATTTGCTGAAAATTGCATTCACTTGCGCTTGCGCCTCGGGTTTTTTTATTCCAATCCTGGGTGATGCTCTAAAATATTTTCCGAAAATCGTAAACAATTTGCATTCGTCATCACGCGGGGAATGATGTCAAGCAACAAAACTCGATAAAAATTTTGCCAGCTGGTTGAATAGGACAAACAAATTTGGGTATGCGCAAATTTTCGAGTGGATGGAAAGAACAAAAAAAAAAACAATGGCGTACGGATAATGGAGGGATGGGCTATGTCGCAGTTGTGTGCGTCTTTATTTCAAAGAAAAATCGCAACTCTTGCGAAATCGGTCGTATTGTTTCTGGAACAATTGGATATGGGAATGTCGCAACGAGAAGAGAAAAACAAAAAGGCACGCAGCGGAGAAAGTGGGTGGGAAAATGAATCAATTGGATGTACAGAAGACATAGAGATCAGGCCTTTAAAAAAAACCAAAAAAAAAACACAATTGATTTAATCACTTTGAATGACTCGCATTTTTCTACCATTCAATGAACGTTCGTGTTTTGTTTTCGCCACATTCACAAAAGGAGGGTCGGGTATTTTTCACGCGGGATATACAAACAGATAGCCGTGCAAAAGAGAAGAAAGTTAGCCATCATCTTGTTTTTGTTTAGTTTTTTTCTCGACTGATTGTCTGAATAACCACTCTTTGAGCGAGAGCAATTCAAGCATAACGTTATCACGATTCGGTCGTAGCTGTTGCCTGTTGCGGCGTTAGCGGACTGGAATTATTGTTGACGCCGACGTTGGGCTGTTGCTGGCTCTTGGATCTGGCGGCCACCAGCTGATGGAGCCGATTCAGATTGGTCAGCGTGACGCGATCGTTGGGCACCAATCGAAGGGCTAGTTGGTAATTGTCTTCAGCTTCACGCCATTGGCCCTTGACGTGCAACAGGGCGCCCAGGTTTCGGTAGACGGTGACATCCTGTTGAACAGGGGTCATGATAATGAAAACACGTCGCGAAACAAAATTGTCCTGTTTGCAATGATAAGATGAAAAAGAGACGCTCTTACGTCAGGTCTCAGCTGGACGGCTTTGCGATAAAAGAGCTCTGCTCTGTCGAGTTCTTTGACTTCTCTCAGTGTCGTTGCCGCGTTGAAAACGGCTTCGAAATCGGCCGGTGCCAGGTGGGCCGCCCGTACGAAAAATTCTGCCGCTTCACGCGGTCTCGACGCTTCCAGCAGGAATTGACCGGTGAGCATGTAGACGGCTGGATCGGTCGGCGCCATGAGCTGGGCCTGTCGGAACAATTGCTCCGCCTCGTCGTGACGACTCGCCTGCATATGCGCGCCAATGGAAAGAAAATTAAATAATAATAATAATGGGGCTATGCTGTATACTATACATTTCAATTCAATTTCCCCGCCCAGCCTTTGGTTGTCTATCGTGACAGTTCGTCTGAATATCGTGGAAAACTTTTTTTTTTTTTTTTTCGTTCGGTCAGTTGCGTGTTTATCTTTTTCTTATTCTTTTTGTTGCTGTTGTTGTTGCTGGATATGTGGGGGGGGGGGATTGACGTTTGGTTGGATGAATAAATCAATACTCGATCATGGGATGGGGGGGGGGTATAAAGTCAGCCGGAAGGCAGGGGATTGCGGTGTAATGGAGAAGGGAAGAAAATCAGACATGCAACGAATCGAATTCCACTTACGTTTTTAGCCAGGAAGCGGGCGTAGGTCAAATGAGCTGCCACTTGATCGGACCGGCTCGTTTGCAGGCCGTCGCTTCCGCTGGACGACGTCTTCATTGTCCGCTTGTTGTATTGTTGTCTGGTGTTTGCCTGTTGTTGCTGTCTAGAATTTGATTCTTGTACTTGGTCGACAGCCGCTTTGAACCATCGCTCGCTCTCCAGGTAATTGCCGACCGATTGATAGGCTTCCGCTAGCGAATGATACACCAACTATAGAGTTTAAAAAAGAAAAGAATATTTATATTGCATTTTGTTTTGGGGGAGTGATGATGATGGGATGGCGCGCAATAAAGGGAAAGTGGCTATTTTGTGAAGATCTTTGGCATATGCATTATGCACGAGTTTGGCCAAGCGTGGTGCAAACGGAGGGCCCAGTGAGAGCAAACTGCTATACAACGTTCCATTACAGCTGGATTGATCGGCCAGCGGGAAACTACCGACAAACCTTTTCCGCATTCGTGCGCATGGATTTTGATGATGATGACGACGACCATCCGTTTTTATCGATCGGTGAAACGAACTGGTGCGGTCGCATTCGAATAATTTGTTTAAAAAAAAAAAAAAAAAAAATGAAGTAATTGAACTGGGGGGTGTGTTTACCTGGACTTGTTGAAGATTGGTGGGTGTACGACGGATCGCTTGTTTGTAGAGTTGAATGGACGTTTCGGGATGGCCTCTGGCCAGTTCGAGTTGGCCCCAACTGACGAGCGCTTGAATTTGACTGTGCCGGTGAGCTTGAGGATCTCTGACTCCCGATCCGTCCAATTGGGAGCAAGCGCTCAGCCAATGAACTGCTTGCTCGTGCTGGCCTTGCTGTTTGCTCAACAACAATCCCAAATTGAGATAGGCCGCTAGAATGTGTTTTGTAGGTATATTGAAGGAGCCGCGGGGGGAGGGAAATGAAAAAGAACAGATTTTGTTAAGCAAACATTCAAGACATTCTTCTCCATCTTATTTTTTTATTTATTTTTCTCCCCCACTTAAAGTAATACATAACAAGCGAAAAGAAGAGTGCATCAGAGAAGTGCTTGTTATTTCTGCATGCTGTGCATCGTGTGCAATCGCCTGTAATATAGTAGTCGCAGTACCGAGGAAGTAAACAAACCATAACCATTAGGTGTTTCTTGAGGCTATTCAAAATGCTCTCTATAAATATTTAAAAAAAAAATATGGGATCAAACTCTCTTTTCTTTCTTATTTGCTTCGCTGGAACGTGTTTTTAACTGTGTGCATACAAAAGCTCGGCATTCTCGTTCGTTTGTTGATAAAATATGAAGAGGAGGGAAAAAATGCCTCTAGGTACAAGCGGCAAATCAGAAACGAGATGTAACAACAAAGAATCGGTTCTTTGCTGTTTGATCTCTTGTGTTCTATAAGGCGGGGGAGAGATGATTGCGGTGTTTGGTTTGAAACTAAAAAAGGGGGTCCGAAATCATTTGGGGATTACACGCGAATGTTTGCGTGTTTTCTTATGCCCGTTGATTGTAGTGCTCCCATTATCGAATGATCTTTTGTTTTTTTTTACTCGGCCACTCTGCGCCCCGCCATCGCTCACTCGTCCTATCCAGCGCGTACTCATCAATCGAATCATTCGACGAGTAAAAAGTATGTGCCGTGTATAGGCTTATCGCTGTTGGGCGGGAAGGGGGGGGGGGGACGCGGATCGTTTGACAAACAAAAGAGAAGACGGGGGGTGTTCAATACTACTCGTTTTCTCTCTTACTAGTCGATGCTTGTTCCCATCGTACGCAGATCAAAGATCAAACTTCCCCTGTGTTTGGTTTGCTGTTGGGGATATCGTTATGTTGGGAGGTGGGGGATATTGTAAAACTCCACAAAAATAAAGGTCCCTATCGTACTTGCACATCCCTTTCCAATCGTGAAATGTTCGCCTTTTTTTTTTCTTTTTTTTTTTTATGTCTCCAATTTCCGAATAAATTGGCATTGGGATCTTGTTGTAGTTTATTATTATTTTTTGTATCCCCCTCTGCTTCCGTCGCATTCGTTCATGACTATCCAGCCCTGCGTAATGGCTGGTATTTTCCGTCGTTTGGCCCGCCTTATATAACTTGTCTTATTAAAGACACACGCGAAATGTGTAAAAGGGAGGGAGCACCGACATCGCACGCTGTGCCTATTATGTACGTAATAAATCATGACCATCAGCAGCCGCGCGTCACCTCCTGATGCTCCTAACTTAACAAACGATGTAGTACAAGCAACTTGTATGTAGGACGGAAAGGCTGAGACTGAAAAAAAAAAATGCTCATCGGGGTGAGTGTTTTATTTTTTTCTTCTTCTTTGCTGATGGCCGCGACCAGTCAAGAAAACACGAGATCGATTATGGCTTGTCTGCGCGTATAAGGTTTTGCCCATTAGGGTTGAGTATAGGGCCGTCAATTTTGACTCTTGTCTATTTAATGTTATAGCAGCGCCTAACTGTATGTATCAAACAAATGCGATTGTCTCTCTACGCACAAAATGTAATCAAGTATTGATAAATTGAAAAAAAGCGGGGGGATAGGGAAAGACTAAGAATGGGGAAATGGATGAAGAGTGAGAGGGGGGGACGGCCGACGGAAAGAGAGGAAAAAAAAAACGCGGGACAATCGACTTACCCGCTAGATTGGGTCGATAATGGATGGACTGTAGGTAGCTGGACGATGCCTCTTGATGTCTCCCTTGGCTCTGCAGCAGTAGCGCCCTGTCACATCACATCAAACGTCACACACACACACACACGAAAATGTTAGACAAGAGTACCGAATAGGCAACACGTCAAAATAGCATTTGGGCGCTCGATTCGATTTTATCTTTTGTTTTAGCCTTTTTTTTTTCTTTTTCCTGTTTTTATATTTTCTCTTACTGTGCCCCTCCTTCTCCTTTTTTTCTCTCTCATCGAGGACTTTATTTGATGGATGAAATGCGTCAAATTTCAACGTCAAAAACTTGTGTAGCGATGGACAAAAGAAAAGAAAAAAAGAGATTCGATCGTTTCAAATAGAACGAAAAGTCTTTGTCTTTTTCTATTATCTGATGTTTCCCTCCAGTCCTTGTCAACTGTGGGACAACAGCTGAGCCAATATAGAGGGACCTTTAGCCCTCTGGACTGTTAGGTCTTTCATCTATGGAAGTATATAGTATATGGCAAGACTGCAAGTCATGACAGCAACGAAAGATGGATCCTTGTTTCCGTCTTCCGTCTTTTTCACGACCTTGTTCTCTCTACTGTGCTCGTCTAAACTGTCGTGTCTTCGTTGCCCATTTTTATTTCGTCTCCTCTCGCTACGCAGCCAAATGGATGAGATGACGTCTGTTGATTGAACCTCGACCTAGCCTTTTTTTTTGACGTTAGGGCGTCAGTGTATACGTGCGTCTGTCTGTAATAGTCAAGTGAGAGGGCGAGGCTTCGCTTTTCGATTCACAAGTTTGCGGAACACGCAGAGTCGTCGGAGAGGGGCTCCCAAAATTGAAATGACGGCCTCTTTCTTTATTCATGAAATAATTAACTCTTGTTCCTTGTTTGGTACAGCCCCTTGTCGAATAAAATTGACATGGCAAAATGATCGGCTGTAGTAGACGAGGGATGAACATGTGCGGAATGTTTGAAACATTGAATAGTTCCTTGAGAAACAAGATTCGATAATGAAATAGTCGGATTCTGTGCGCTTCACTTACAAATTGAAGTGCGTCTCTGCCATGTTGGGTCGGTGAGCCAAAGCTTGTCGGTAGGCGTGTTCGGCTTCGGCTTGTCGATGTTCTCGTGCCAAAATGGCGGCCAAATTCCCGTACGCTGTACGGCCAAATTAAAGAGATTATTACTTTTCATTTTTCATCACTTCTAATCAAGGATTTAATTGCCGGTCTACATCGTAATGACACTTTTGCGTAATAGGTTTTTGATTTAAAAAAACAAACAACATTTTTCTTCGAATCGAAAACGAATCAAAAGTCAAAGCAAATGGTGGATAAAGAGGCTATAAATGCAGAGTCGTAAAAAACAAAACAAGATGGAGGACCGTTTGGTGCACGTAATGGTTCTCCTACTGGCATAATCGTCTTACATCTTTAACTCGACTTTTTTTTGGAGCTGTTTGCTCTTTCAGAGCTCTGAAACTGGGTCATACCTTCCCACCCATTGGTCTGGATGCTGCTTGCTTTTTAATACATAGTACGTCGGAAAAGGGGGACGAATAGCCCGAATGGCGCATTTCGCTTTTCTATTCCCCATCTTTTTACTTTGTCTGCCCCCCATTTTTTTTTGCGCTTTATACTCCTGTTCGGGTTGTGGTGGGTGTTTAATTGAAATTCCTAGCGCTGCTGGGTGAGCGCGTGCAGCTCCTTGTCTCTTGTTCTCGAGTCTCCTCATATATACAGCCGTTCAATTCTTCCGGAGAAGAGGGAATGAGAGGGACGCTGCCATCTTTTTTTCAACACAATGATGACCTCGTGTGGCGTTGACTCTCTTGTCTAGCTCGCTCAGTTTGTTGTTGATGGGATTGCGAGCTCATCCGTAGATGAGAAACTACATAATAAAACAGGCCAGCTTCGATGTAATTAAACGCCATTGTCTTGTTCCTCGCCATTCTATTCCAATCCTCCCTCCTTGCGATTCTTCCGCCATTTTCTAGTTGAACGTGCAGACGTCCCATTTTCGTCATGAGAGACAGAAAGAAAGAAAGAAAGAAAAGGAAAATTGCGCATTTTTATCTGTGCAGACAGCGCGTGCCCGTCTTTGTCGCTATGGCGCTTCTGTTTTCGAAAATTCGGTGCTGCTGGCCAGTGTTGATAATAAACAGAGAAACGGGGAGTGAGGGGGACGCTCGCTTGGGACACTAATGGAATGATTCGAACAACAACTCTGTGTGTGTAACATTGTCGATTCAATCGAATTTTGGCTGTTTGTGTATATTTGAAGAAAAAGACAGACGGACGTTCTTTTTTTTAAATTTTTAAGTCGACCTTTTTGTTGATTGGCCATTTCCTCTCATCCCACCCTTTTTAAAAAAATCAAATATCGACTGACTTTATCCCGCAAAGTTTTTGTATTCCGCATCGCCTTTGAAGCTCCCCCCTGTTTTTATCTGTTTTTGCAGCCTATAGTCGACGTAGTTTAGTTTATTATTTTCTATTGACGAACCTTCCAGGCTTTCATCAATTAGCGATATCACACAACTAATGGGAGGGCACAAAAAAACAAAAACAAAAAACAAAAGTTCATTTACCTTTGGCAGGGTTGATGGGAATTCCGGAACGGTAGAGTTGCTCTTCGCTGGACCAGTCGCCGTTGCGCTGGAAGGTCCGCACCGACCACAGGATTAACGTCGCACCGAAACACGTCGTCAACATCAAACGGATGAATTTGTCCCGTTTGGTTGGACCGCATTTCTTGGATTGCGTGAGATCCATCGTCTTTTCCAAGCCGGCCCCGAGCAGCAAGCAAAAGCCTATGGAAGGCATGTACAGGACTCGTTCGGCTACGACGAAACCGACGTAGAAGAAGAGGTTGGAGGCGGGCAGGAACGGTAGCACGAGGAAGGACAGGGCCGTTACAATCAGCTTTGAATGTTTACGACATCCGTCCCGCTCTTTGAATTGATTTAGCGTTTTGGTCAGCAAAGCGGCCAGCCCGGCGTAGAAAAAGAATGTGGCGACATTTCTGGGGTCGTTGAATCGAGTGACGGGCGAAATGGAGTCCATGGACCAGTCGAAACTGAGCCAGGCCGGCCACAGGAGCAAGCCGAAATTGAAGGCCGGCAGGTGTAGGAAGGTCAGAGTGCGGGTCAAGAGGGAAGCGTCGCGCGAGACGGGATTGTCTGCGGCGGCGAACCATGGAAGTGCCGTCGTCGATTCACCGCCCAGCATGTACATTCGCAGTCCCAGCTGGCCGGCCCAAACAGCTCCCAACAGGGTCAGATTTCCGTAGGCCATTGTTTTCTTGTTTTCGCATCGTTCCTAATATCGAATCCAAATGAGACACGATCGAAGAGCAATAATCACTTCCACGAACCAATTAAACTGTTGATGTTGCATTTTTGAGCGACTGTTTATTATGCACCCCTGCCTAATTATGTCGTCTTTTGCTTGTCCGATCATCTCAAACAATTGCGATAAACAGCTCTGAATTGAGCGACTCTTTGCGTTAAAAGAATAACAACAACAATAATAATAATAATGTTTGAAACGACACAGTGGCACGGCTCCGTCCTATCTTTGTTTGCTTTCGCTCACAAACTTGGATTCGATTAGCAACTTTCCACTCAATAAATCAGTGAGCGACTGTGTGCACGCGCGCTCACGCCACCCTCAAAACACAAAAAAAAAACGCACAACACACAGTGAGAGAGAACGTTGAAAGCGTGCGCAAGTGTTGGAAAAGAAAGAGGGAAAAAAAAACAAAGTTTAGGTTGGACGTGGCAGCTAGAAACAGCAGCTCTAAAGCAAACAACTACTTTTATTCTCTTGTTGAATCCTTGATGAGGACGAAGTAGTTTTCCGAGTTAACACGAGATCGATTCCCTCCTCACCCCAATGCCTTCCCAGTCGAACCCACCAAAAGAAAATAAAAAATGGGGGTGCTCCCCCCCCCCTCTTTTCTTTCTTGCTTCTTTTCCAATCAGTTTGAAAGCATTTTCTTCATCGCCATTGGTTTTTAGCCTCGTCGATTTCATCAAATGGAGGATAGCGAAGCGTTCGTGATTTGTTTCGATTGCGCTCGCAAATGGCTCAACCTGCGTTGAACGAGCGTGAAAAGATCCCCCCGTTTTTTGAAAAATAAATGACGATCGACTTTTGTTTTCCCCTTTTTCTACGAATTAGTTTTGAAAAACTTTTTCACTGAATAATCAAATAGCAAAAGTAGGAAAGCTGATTATTCATTTTATCCCCCCCCCCCATTGTTCGTTGATCTAGAACATCGTAGAATCGACCAACTTTTTTTTTTTTTTTTCTTTTCTTAAAACTGCTCAACAATTTTTTTTGCTTTTTTGGTTCAATGAACGGGTCGTGCCGGATGATGGTCTAAAGAAAAAGTCTCTACTTTCAAGGATGCAATCACGTGAGCCTATTGATGTGAAATAACTGGGGAAAAAACACGGACATAGTTGGCGGGTTACTATAGTGGACGCAATCAATGACACACAGATGGCTTAGGGGGTTTCGCCCCGCCCTTTAATTTCTTCTTTACCTGCTGAACAAGATGACGATTGCTGCGATCGCTCGACTGCCGGTTGCTAGGAAGTTGACGACGGGTCGAGCCGACTTGAAAATGTTGGGTGAGCTCCATGGCGGCGCATAAAGGGATGGCCACCATGCCCGTCTCTTTCCATAAAATAGCCAAGGCTGCGGCTGTTAGCGACGTCCAAAGATAAACGCAACAGCAGCCGAAGCCCTTCTTTAGCGGCTCATCTTTTTTCGTCTTCTTTTTGTCGTTGGAACGCCATCTCTTTCTCGCAAACTCATCGCCGTCTTCTTTTTGTTGGTGGTGGTGGTCGTGTTGGTCGTCTGGTTGATGATGACGACGCTGTTGTTGTTGGTCACGTTTGTGAAGGTTATTAGACGCGGACGTTAGCGACGTGACTCGATATTGGATTTTCTTGAGGGGATGCGACCAACAGCAACAGATGGTGACCCGACGGATGAATAGCGACAGTAGGCTTTGTCGGTTCTCGAAAGGATTCCGGTGCGCTCGAGTCGTCGATTCCATCAAAGACTCGATTCTTTTTCGTTTTTTCCCTATTCTTTGCCTTTCTTCGTCCCCTTTTTCTTCTTCTTCTTCTTCTTGTCGTCTATCTTCTTTTGTGTTGGACGTTGCTTCTTTGTTTGCTTGATATCTACTTCGTCGACGTCCTCGGGCTTTCAGATGAGCCCGATAGGCCAATAGAGCGACGAGCGTGTGGAGCGCGGCTCCCAATTCTGCACGTCCGACGATCGAAGCGACGGCTTCGCAATGGATGGGATGGACGGCGAATGCTAAACTGACGATCCATCGGATCCACCGGCGCCGGATGATGGGCTGCACCAACAAAGTCAGGCACAGCGTCACCAACGAGTGGAGGATTACGTTGACTACGTGATAACTTTTAGGGTTCAATCCTGTTGTAAGAGGAAGGGAAGACAAAATTATTTATTTATTTTTTTTTTTTTACATTTTCAAGTCTAGTTGAACTCGATTGATTCTTTGCTGTTTTTTATTTCATAATGTCTGATCAAATTTCTATTTGAAATTTTTTCTTAGTTTGTGTCTCACTCTTTGCTATCCGATGGCTCTTGAATATTTGAAAAGGGATCGTCCGTTAAACACAGGCGTGTAAAGGGACACACAGCAAGAGACAATCGACTCTGTGTGTATTGACTCAATCATTTATGCATGACTTTTAGTTTTTTTTTTGGGGGGGCTTCACCGTGCAACACACGACCTGAGCAAATCGTTCCGTTTATTCTCGAAATTGAATCGTATTGGGATTGCTTCGTGATGGAGCGGGGGATGCTAATCTTCCCTGTCTCACGCTCGAAACATTTTTAACGCGGGCATTATGTCGTAATCGCACGCTGGTCATTGGAGTTGCGTGTCGTGACCAAACGATTAAGACCAATAAAAAATTATTTAAATAAAAGAAAAAAGGTGGAATGGCATAAGAAAAATAAAAGTACCAAACTTCTTTTTGTTTTACGATTCAAAGAGTAATGAAAAGAAATAAGACGTGAAGAGGGGGAAAATATTTTGAAAGTTTGCGTGTTGTTTGAAAAAAAAAAAACTAGTGGTCGTGTTTTCATTTTTGTACCTGACCAAAAGTAGTTGAGGCGAAACGAGAGGACGCAAAGAGGTCGCCACGATTGATGCGATCCCGCGTGCTCCAGTCGAGTGCCCCAAAAATCGTGGCGCCACAAATCCATCCACGACGAAGACGGACGTAGATCCTCATTGCTGACGATGGCTCGACTAGAAGAAAGAGAGAGAAAGGGGTGGGAGAATAGGGAGAGGAATATAAATATAAATATATAACGTCATCATTTGTGCTGTCTTTAACAAGGCTTGTATATAGAAGTCGCGTCGTAATACGACTCACTATTTGCTATGTATATATATACTTTACGCCATGTATTGTGTATACGATAGGCAATCGGGACTCTTTTGTCCCGCCCGTTTTTTTACGATCCGGCCGTCGTAAAAATAAATGTGTACTAAAGGTACCCTTTGTATATACGCTATACATACCTTATTATGAAAGTATAGAGTTGAGCAATAACTTTTCCTATTCGTTTTTTTTTTTTTTCAAGAATAATCTTTTTTTTTTTCTTTTCCTTCCCCCTTTATACGCGCCTATTAAACGTTGCTCCCCCACGTCTCGAAGGAAATCCGACCAATCCCGATTTCGTTTTGATGTCAGCTTTTTTATTTTCGATTGCGAGATGGGAGCTTGTTAAAATGTCACGTGTTTCTATTCCTGACAAGACGTGAACATTTCTCCTATGTTCCTCTAACAATAACGGAAATCTTTTGATTTGTAAACTTTGATCCGAGTCGTCGTTGATTCAACACCCACATCTTCCAATCGCATCCGAAATTGACGGCGATGATGTGTGTCTTGTTTTTTATGTATAGACCCTGCTGACATTGTCTATACTAACAAGGATAATTTTTTTTTGTATTTTTCAGAGGCCCCTATAATTTAAACTGTTTTTCATTGCATAATGTTGCTGCATTATGAAAGGAACTTAAAAAGAAAAGAAAAGGTAGTTGAGTAACTAAAAAAAAAAAGAAGCGGGTGATTGCAATCTCACAAGAGTGGAGGGTTCAATCGATATGTCTCTAGTTAGGGTCGAGTATACTGTGCATTGCCTTTTGATGAATTCTAATTAACGGAGAGTTTGTGCATTTATATAGCGCTCAAGGAAAGAGGGTGGGGGGAATAAAGGGAGCCCCTGGATGACCCTACATGTTTAAAAGGTCTCTTATTCTTTTAGCAGCGGTGAGGTTTTGGGTCTTTACTGCTGTGTAAGGAACGGATTTACCCAATCTTGTTTTTAATGGCGTCCCATAGAAGTTTGCGATCAGACCAGCAGACGCCACCCGTTTTTTTTTTTCTTACAGCGTTTGCAGAGAGTGACGTCTGCGTTGGGGGGTGGGGGGGTTTAACAACCTCCACTGGCAGCCCCTATCTTTTTCGCCTAGTGGCTTAATGCGCTTTGGCTAGCGAGAGATAAATCGAGCAGGAAACTGGGCTGTTTGATCGCATAAGAGACTTGTCCCTTTTATTATTCCTCCCCCCTCTTTCTAACCGAACAAATCCGAAAACTCTGCGCTCCCTGCCGACAGACTCCCGGCCCCTAACAAAACGCAAAACAAAAGCGGCGCTATTGTACGGAGGGGGGAAAGAAAAGTAAAAGGGGAGAAGAGTATCACTTTAAAAAAGAAATGGACTGTGTCTAGTATTCTAGCAAATTGGCGGTGACTCACGGTGTCGTCGGTGCATCGTGAGGGTAACAGGGGTGGGTGGGGGGGAGGGTATTTTTCTCTATACGAAGGATCGAGTAACAAATTTTTGTTAAATGGAGGCTGCCTTGTGTGTTCCCGTTAACTTGTGATCATTTATAGATGCCCAATCTGGAAATTGTTTCGTCTATCAACTGTTGGAAGCTTTGGTTCGATTATTGAACGAGCTCCGTCATCTGTTGAATGGATGGGAGCGGTCGGGGAAAAAAAAGAAGAAGAAAAACGATTTAATAGCGATTGATTGGGTGATGCAATTCGCTTGTCGGTCCATTTCCTCCCCCCGCTATTTTCGATTTGAACGCTAAATTGTTTGCGAAACGCGGACAGTGATCTCGAATTCTCTATTTTCCGCGGTTAGAATGCGCTGTGTGTTTAACCCTGTCTCCGTTAGTTGAGTTGCGCATAACTAATCGGATATTAGGGATGATATTAATATACCACTCCACCGGCAAGATGATGAGCCGCTTCCATCGCACAGAGTTGCCCTCTTTTTTTTTTTTTTGTTTCATTATTATTTTCTGCTCTTCTGACGAAAATCTCCTGGGTGACAGTGGCATTCGCAGTAGAGGTGGGGAGTTTCCCGAGTTCCGTTGAAATTGAATTTGGCGGCAGTGGGACAGGGCCCCTCCCCGCCAGCCGGCGCGAAACTCTAATCAAATTGATATTGGATCTCTTATCTCTCTCTCTCTCTCTCTTCGCTTTTCTCCCTTTCCGTCTATTTCATCGTCTTCTGCTTTGGCGCGTAATATTAAAAAATGAAAAAAAAAATTAAATTGAAGGGGGAAAAAAAAGAAAGAAAAGCGATATTTATTTGGCGTATATTCACAATATGCGTTGAATCTCGTATTGTGTACCACCTACTGGAGGGGAACGATTCCGGGGACGGATGGCATCATCATATGAGACGATCAAAATCTAACTGATGTATGTAGAATATTTAGAAGAGAGACATTCGTGATAAAAGGCACCAGCAATCTCTTTTCATATTGGATCACTGTGCTCTTGTCAGAAGGTACATTTTTACGTTTTTATTTCATTTTTTTTTTTCTGTTGTTTCGTCTTTTATTAGTTCTTTTTTTTTGGGGGGATGAAAAAGAGATTGAAAATAGTTGTTCTATTTTGATTTTATTTATTGTCCCATTGTAAAAAGAAAAAAAAGACGTCTGTCTGTAGACAATGCCGTTTGAAAGGAAACCTGCCCGCCGCATTGAAATTGAAAAGAACTGCACGCCAAAATCAATAGCCTTCGCAGAGTGACGAGAAAAAAAATAAAATAAAGCCAACAAAGTTTTTCTTTCCTTTTTTTTTTTCGTGACATTTCCCTGTCGTTCAATTCCCAATCGTTCAGCGAAAAAAAAAACGGGGAGAAACCTGACAAGCGGCAGCGTTCACCATCACCTGTCCTCATTTAATCAGTATCGGTCTTTATTAACATGTTCCGGGGAGGTTCGTGAACAACAACAAAAAAAAGTCCCGTTTTTCGTTCAATCTAAACATGCCAACCGCTTCGTTTGCAAAAATCCAATCAAAACGAGGAAGGATCGCCCTCCTCTCCCCCTGCGCTATTTTTTTTTTTTTGTAATGAAAAAGCCGTTCCACGATTTTATTTGATGGCCGTATGTAGGCGTTTTAATATATGCAGCGCTGTATATAGTGTCGTGACTGTCAGTATAGTTAAATCCGGGGGAGAAAAGAGGCTGAAGACTGTGTAGTCTTTTACAAGACTTTCGTCGAGCTGCATAATGACGCAGCAAGTTGTTTCCTACTCTCTCCATCTTGCGTCTTCCTATACGTGTGTGTAGGCTACGTTGCGTACGTTATATAGAAAAAGCCGAGCGGACCGAGCCGGATATTGAATGCTTTCCTGTAGGCTGTTGTGTGTGTCTGTATGGCCGTAAAGTAGATGAAAGACCTATATACTATAGACACACACAAGCATGTGTCTATAGAGGGAGAGGGAGAGAGAGGCCTGTAGCTTAGGCGACCTTATATATATCTGATGCCGTACATCTAAATTGTGGTTCGACGTCCGCTTTTCTTCTTGTTGGATAAAAACTCGCTCACGGCTGGCGGCAAGGGATTCAATTGATTTTGTTGTTTCCCCATTTCCTCTCCTCATCTAATTTTTTTTTTTTTTTCTGGGTTGTACACAGCGGTCTGAATAGGAACCATTTTTGTTTTCTTTTAGGCAGACAAAGGGGGGGAGAGTTCGTTAAATGTGTGTCAGAGCCATGCATGTTGTGACGTCATTGGAACTGTCACTCGCAAGTCTCTTCTCAATTCTAACGTGTACGATTTTTTTTTTGTGTGTGTTTTTTCCTCTAACCCACATTTCCTGAGTTTGACTTG